>NC_087202.1:7369806-7377154 GCF_015104395.2 Macrobrachium nipponense | reverse complement strand
TTCAATAATGTCATAAATATGTACAAAAAAATCAGCAGAGATGCTAAACCTATGATTAGTAGAATTATCCATGAAAGCAGAGTTAAACCCCGAGGCGACCCAAGGGGAAGGGAGGTAGATATGTAATATAAAAAGTGAATAGAGGAAATATAGATAAATAAAACAGATAAATAGTAGATATGTAATATAAAAATGAAAAACGAAATATAGATAAATAAACCGATAAATAAACAGATAAAAACAAGACAGAACGAAGAGGAGTCGATATTTACACTCACACATGGCTGAGTTGGTGTCATGGGGCTGGTCGGTGCCACCAGGGGGGTGATGGATGTCTCCAGCCAGGGGCTTCGTGACACCCCCCTCCCCCCGCCACCGCTGCTGAGGCCTCCCTCACCCCCTATGCCCACCCCACCGTCCTCCTCCTCCTCCTGTTACTGTTGCTCCACAACCTCCACCTCCTCCTCCTCCTCCTACTGTGCTCTACCTCCGCTTAAACAGTAAACTGACGGTGGTGGTCTTGAACCGCGCAGGACACTCGCTATCACCAAAGCTACGAACCTCGGACTTTGTCTGAATGGTGATAGCGAGTGTCCTGCGCGGTTCAAGACCACCACCGTCAGGGCCTTCGTCAGGAGGGCCCTCTCGCACTGTTCGACGTGGCAGGACACACACCTCGAACTCGACCGAGCATCCCAGATGCTAATTAACAATGGGTACTCGAACAAACTCGTAACCGAGAAACTCGAGCCGCCCTTGACAAGTGGTACATGACGGAGGAAGAGAGAAGGAACATTCCGCCCCCGGAGGATATCAAACTTTTCTATAAAGCCTTCATGCACCACCAATATAAGGAAGAAGAAGCAGCCATGAAGAAAATAATAGAGGAACACGTCCGCCCATGGGAGGAAGGAAAGAGAGTGTCCCTCATTATTTACTACAAGAATCGGCGTACGGAAAGACCTCCTGATGAAGAACAACCCCTCCCCACCGGCAGGAGACCCCCTAAAGCAGTCCAACGTCGTCTACCGATACTTATGCCCCGCCCAAGGATGCCCTGGGATTTACATCGGCATAACGACGATGCGCCTGTCAAAAAGGATTTCCTGCCACGCCCAGGATGGGCGCCATTAGGCAGCACGCCCTTGTAGTTACACCGCGAAACATCACGAGAGACGACATCGTCAGGAATATTAAGATCATCGGGAGAGCACCTGACTCACGACGTCTGCGTCTCCTAGAAGCGCGCTCATCCTCGAGGAAAAGCCTCCCTCAATACCACCCAAGAAGCGTTCCTGATACCGACGTGTGTGAGGAGGACCACACCCCTCCCCCCTAACGAAAGTACCAGCGCGCATGGAACGAACACCGGACATTGAGAATAATACCAGGGGTGGATAGTCACGCAGGTAGAAGCCAATCAAGTAGGCTCCCGGTGATACCCCCTACCTGAGAATTGGTCTGCAAGACTCGTCAACGCCCGCCGTATGAGTCACCTTCCCGGGAACCAATAAAAAACTCACCTGCCGGAGAAGTGCTCTGACCGTACTCAAGAGCTCGCAATACCAAGATAAAAGGAGAAGGAACTCGCCGCTGGAATTTACGGGCTGCTCTGTGAGCAGAGCCCTCGTGCTGACACAAGGTCAGCTAAATCAAAAACAAACAAACCGCAGGAATTCAGTCCCTCAGGCAGTTATCGCTTTGATAATGTCCTGTCGATCAGGAGGAAACTTCGCGTTAGAGAGAGAGAGAGAGAGAGAGAGAGAATTGTATAAGCAATAATAAATCAAATGACATCAACCGAATTTTACCATGCCCTTTGGTGCGTTGCTCGCCAGTCTAAGCAACAACGAGAAAGCCGTCATCAGAAAGATAGAGAAGACTCTTTATAAGATTAATAGTGCTAGAAGCAGCAGTCATTTTAACAAATATTATTATTATTATTATTATTATTATTATTTTTATTTTTTTTTTCTATCACAGTCCTCCAATTCGACTGGGTGGTATTTATAGTGTGGGGTTCCGGGTTGCATCCTGCCTCCTTAGGAGTCCATCACTTTTCTTACTAGTGTGCCGTTTCTAGGATCACACTCTTCTGCATGAATCCTGGAGCTACTTCAGCTCTAGTTTTTTCTAGATTCCTTTTCAGGGATCTTGGGATCGTGCCTAGTGCTCCTATGATTATGGGTACAATTTCCACTGGCATATCCCATATCCTTCTTATTTCTATTTTCAGATCTTGATACTTATCCATTTTTTCCCTCTCTTTCTCTTCAACTCTGGTGTCCCATGGTATTGCGACATCAATGAGTGATACTTTCTTCTTGGCTTTGTCAATCAACGTCACGTCTGGTCTGTTTGCACGTATCACCCTATCCGTTCTGATACCATAGTCCCAGAGGATCTTTGCGTGATCGTTTCTATCACTCCTTCAGGTTGGTGCTCGTACCACTTATTACTGCAGGTAGCTGATGTTTCTTGCACAGGCTCCAGTGGAGGGCTTTTGCCACTGAATCATGCCTCTTTTTGTACTGGTTCTGTGCAAGTGCCGGGCATTCGCTTGCTATGTGGTTTATGGTTCATTTTTCGTATTGCACTTCCTACATATGGGAGAGATGTTATTTCCGTCTATCGTTCTTAGGGCCTGATCTTGTGCCGCTGTTATCATTCCTTCAGTTTCCTTCTTTAGCTCTCCCCTCTGTAGCCATTGCCAATTGTCATCGCTGGCTAGTTCTTTAGTCTGTCTCATGTATTGTCCGTGCATTGGTTTGTTGTGCCATCCTCTGTTCTGTCTGTCATTCTCCTGTCTCTGTATATTTCTGGGTCTTCGTCTACTTTTATTAGTCCTTCTTCCCATGTACTCTTTAGCCACTCGTCTTCACTGGTTTTCAGATATTGCCCCAGTGCTCTGTTTTCGATGTTGACGCAGTCCTCTATACTTGTAAGTCCTCTCCTCCTTCCTTTCGTGTTATGTATAGTCTGTCCGTATTTGCTCTTGGGTGTAGTGCTTTGTGTATTGTCATATGTTTCCTGGTTTTCTGATCTATGCTGCGGAGTTCTGCCTTCGTCCATTCCACTATTCCTGCGCTGTATCTGATTACTGGCACTGAACCCATGTGTTTAATGGCTTTTATCATATTCCGGCGTTGAGTTTTGACTTGAGTATCGCCTTGATCTCTGCATATATTCTTTCCTGATCGTGTCCTTCATCTCTTGGTGCTTTATATCCCCTCCTTCCATTATTCCCAGGTATTTGTATCCTGTCTCTCTATGTGTTTGATGTTTGCTCCCATCTGGTAGCTTTAATCCCTTCAGCTCTCGTTACTTTGCCTTTGTATGTTGACTAAGGCGCATTTTTTCTATTCCAAACTCCATCCTGATGTCCCCAGATACAATCCTTACAGTCTGGATTAGGGTATCTATTTCCTTGATGCTCTTACCATACAGCTTGATGTCGTCCATGAACATCAGATGGTTGATTCTGTTGCCTCTTTTCTTGAGTTGGTACCCGGCATCCATCTTCTGCAGTACTTTTGTCATGGGAATCATGGCTACTACGAAGAGTAGTGGGGACAGTGAGTCGCCCTGGAAGATCCCTCTCCTGATATTAACCTCTGCTAGTCTTATTCCAGAGCTTGTAAGTATTGTATTCCAGTTGCGCATTGTATTTTTGAGGAAGCTGATGGTGTTTTCCTCTGCCCCATATATTTTCAGGCATTCTATTAGCCATGTGTGTGGTATCATGTCGAAGGCTTTCTTATAGTCTATCCATGCCATGCTTAGGTTGGTTTTCCTTCTCTTACTGCTCTTCATTACCATTTTGTCTATCAGGAGCTGGTCTTTTGTGCTCCTACACTTCCTTCTGCAGCCTTTCTGTTGGTGGGGGATGGTGTTTGTATCCTTTAGGTAGTTGTATAGCCTTTCGCTGATGATACCATTATTGGTAGGCAGGTGATAGGCCTGTAGTTACTGGCTATATTTCCCTTACTCTTGTCTTTCTGGACTAAGGATGTTCTTCCTGTGGTTATCCATTTGGGCGCATGGTGATTTGTGATACAATGCTGGAGTTGTTCTGCTATTCGTGGGTGTAGGGCCTTGAAGTTTTTGAGCCAGTATCCATGGACTTTATCGGGACCTGGGGCTTTCCAGTTGGGCATTTTCTTTAGTTGGTGTCTGACTGTGTCTGTCGTGATCTCTGTGAATCTTTTGTTTTATTCTCCTGTTTTCTTCGGCTTTGACTTCCTGGAGCCATGTTGCATGTTTGTTGTGTGATACCGGATTGCTCCATATGTTTTCCCAGAGTCTCTTACTTGGTTCGGCTTCAGGAATTTCTTGGTGGTTGTCTTCCCCTGTTAGTTGGCTGTGTAGTCTTTTCTGGTTGGTTCCGTATAGTTTGTTCTGTTGGTATCCTTTATTCCTGTTCATGTATCGTTGGATCTTATGTACTTTGGCCTTAAGCCTCTGTTTTACATCCTCTATTGTGTTGTTTAGTCCCCTCTCATGTACTTTGTATTTCTCGTTTAGTTCCTCCCTTGTTTTCTTGCTGCTTAGCCTTTTTTCTTTTTTCTGCCATCTCTTTCAGTTTACTCAAGTCAAATCTCATCACCATGATTTGCTTTTCCAGGCGCCTTTTCCAAGGTGGTTGCTGTTTTGGTTTCTGTTGGGTTGGTTGTGCTGGTGGTGTTGGTGTTCGTGTCCCCATCAGTTCTGCTACTAATCTTGCTCCTCCCATCCTTATTATTATTATTATTATTATTATTATTATTATTTAGGAAGCAGACCCTCTCTCAAGCATACTTTATTAAAAGTAATGGCTACTTCAGCAGCGTTACACTTGTAGAGATTCTTCTCTATTTTGCGAATAGCGGCTTTTTCAGTGCTACTTAAACAGGCTAGTAGAGCCGCCTATAGAGGTCATGGTAAAATGCAGGGTCAAAATAGGTGTATATATTTGAATTTTACAGATAAACTATGATACCATAGTCATCAAAGTCATTAACGATTTTCTCTCTCTCTCTCTCTCTCTCTCTCTCTCTCTTTCTTAAAGCGAGCTTTCGTCTGGAGCTGCCAGACATCCTCGGGCTGGGAAGCTGAGGGTGGACTGATCTTGGTGCGGTGTCCGTCCTCCTTATATCTGTGGTTGACAGCAGGGGTCTGCCCCATGCTTGTCTCCTATTGGCTGGTGGCGGTGAGTCTTGTTTTCATTGGCTGCCTGAGCCAGGTCTCAAGCCACTTTCTTCGGGCCGATGGTTGCGTTGCAGCATATCCTGCAGCCGACCTGGACCTCCTAAGCGGCGCTATAACATTGATGGGCGTTGCGCTACGCTGTGGGACGTCACGGCTACTTTGATTTCCATCGGCTGCAGGAGTACTCGTTCGTTGGGGGCGTTGTCATCCATAGAGTTGTCATGATCGGTGGTGTCATTGTTGGTGGCAGGTCTTCTCATACTCTAGGGAGGAGAAAATTCTTCCTGCGTCGTATTCAGAGTAGGTTTTATTTGCTGGATGAGTAGCGCCTCCAGCAGGCGCAACCGGACGGGCATCAGGGGCCTTCCCGATGATCTTCGTGTTCTTTATGATGACATCTCGGGAGATGGCCTCGTGATGTTTGGTGCGGGCGTGATTCTTTATAGCCCCCTCTTCGGCTGGCACGAGAGTCTCTTCGACAGTCGCATGGTAGTCATACCTACGTAGGCGTCGCTGCATTCGCGGACTGGGCATGTATACTGGTACACTACAATGCGTCTGCTTCAGGGGTTCTCGTATCTGTGGAGAGGGGTTATTTTTCATAATAATATCGCGCGTCCTCCGATTCTGGTAATATATGATTAGGTCGATATTCTTGGTGTCGTCAGTCGGGGATACATTATCAGAAATAATTTTCTTAATGGCGTCCTCTTCTTCACGGTAATGGGAACTCATGAAGGCTTTGTAGTACAGCTTGATATTATCCTGGGGGCGGGGCTGCGGGCTCTCACTACCGTACCATTTCTCCAGGGCTGTGCGGACTTCCTTGCTGATTAATTTATTTGAGTACCCGTTATTCACAAGTACTTGGGAGGCGCGGTCGAGTTCCTGGTGAGTGTCCTGCCAGGTTGAGCAGTGGGTGAGGGCCCTCCTGACGGAAAACGGTCTCCGTACTTCAGTCTACACAAAGAAAACCAATTTAGGACTTTGCCTCAACGGAGACAGCGAGTGCCCGCCAGATTCATATATATATATATATATATATATATATATATATATATATATATATACATATATACTATATATATATATATATATATATATATATATATATATATATATATATATATATATATCTATGAGGACCATCTACATGCATAATATGAACAGGCCTCTTTACACTATTATCATCTTCCTTGTCAGTTCAAGAGACGTAGAATCAATAGAGTCCTTCTCCTCATCGGTATGACAGACCTCGTGGTCATTTTCCCTCTAACTGCCAGACCTTTGTGAGTAATTACTATTCTCCTCTTTCTCTCAGAATTTCAAAAGATCTTTATCACCTTCAGCAGGTAGATTAATGTTTCTTAGTAAGTCACTGTTGCCGACGCGTCTTCCTCGAAATCAGAGCGTAAGAAATTGTTATTTGTTTTTTTGTTATTATTTAATATAAATGTTTATTCAAGGGGGTGATAAAATGTTACGAGACTCGGCTCTCCTCTCGTCTTGTTTCATTATTTCTATTTTCAATCTTAGTCTTCTTGGTTTTGATGCGTCTCTCTCTCTCGGTCTCAGTCTATGTGGCAGATTCCATGAACACCACATAATTTTGTCACCACGGCAAAAGAAAATACGCCTAAATTTTATAGGATATGCATCCCGAATTTAGCAGCCTTGTTTTATTTCTATATATTATATATATATAATATATATATAATATAGTATATATAGTATAGTATATATAGATATGCATACCTCGCCAACATGATAACCGGCTCCATGCGGCATCCACAGATCATTTAGGTACACCCTGTTGAAATCCCCAGTGCATCCATAGTCAGTAGACTGTGGTGGCCTGCAGCTGGGATGATGGCAGCTACGGGGGTGGAAGGGGTCTGGAAACCTCATTCCAGAATCATTTCTTAGAATTTAACTATTTTCGTGGGAAAATTTTTGTCTCTCGTGACGCCTGTTAGTCAAGAGACTTCAAAAACACCATTACCACGAAACTGGAGATTCAGACCGAACTTTCCCTTTGCTAAAGATGGTCTTATATTATCTGAAAATAGTGAAATAGAAAAGCAATGACCTATTTGGAATAAGGTTTAGAATTGTCATATGAAGCTTTTTGAGAGAGAGAGAGAGAGAGAGAGAGAGAGAG
>NC_087202.1:7359806-7364806 GCF_015104395.2 Macrobrachium nipponense | reverse complement strand
TAACTTCAGTAAGTTCTAACAGCATGCGGATAGGAAAGTGAGGATGAACACACACACACACACACATATATATATATAATTATATATATATATATATATATATATATATATATATATATATAGATATATATATATATATATATATATATATATATATATATATATATATATATATCTATATATATATATATATATATCTATATATATATATATATAATATATAATATAATAATTATATATATGTGTGTGTGGGTGTGTGTGTGTGTGTGTGTATACGTATATATATTATTATTATATATATTATATATATATATATATATATATATATATATATAGTATATATATGTGTGTGTGTGTGTGTGAGTGTGATACGTATATATATTGTTACGATGTGCCAAATATTACCTCACCAAAAGCCAGACACCTGAACCCTCATAACACGTTTAAACGACTGAATACTCTAAAGGCAACAGTGATCCCTGAACACTTACCAGTATTGCAGAAAATCAGACTAAGTTCATCAAAACAGGTGTGAGGTAATCTTGTAAGTAATTAAATTAATCAAAGGGCATCACTCCATCAACAACTTTAAAAGTCTAAGTATTTCCCTGATTTCAGAAGTCTAAGTACTTCCCTGGTTCTAAGTCACTTCAAGTAAATTGAAGGAAAGCAATTCAATTACCACTCTATGTTTCTACCTAACATAAATATAATCATAATTAAATAGTTCTTATTACTGGTGTAAGATAAAGAAAACACTTATAAAAATTTTAATACAAAAAAATTTATTATTAAATTCAAATTTTATAAGTGAAATTCACAATATCAGGGAAAATTACTGTTACTTGAAAACAAAGTAAAGTTTAATTAATTCTTGAATCAAAATTAAGTGAAAAATTTAAATCAAAATTAATTTATCCCAAAATTCAAGAAAATTAATTCAATAAAAATTCAAAAGTGTTAGGCAATAATTGAAATTTTGAAATTAATTCACAAGTGCTAAACAACAATAATAAAACTTGAAAAGAATTCTAAGTAAAAGCAAATTAATTCATAAATGTTAGATTTAATTAAATCTGCAATGATTAAGCAATGAAAATAACTAAGTCAATTAAATTGTGAATGCAAATGAAAATATAAAATAAAAAAAACACACTTCAATAAGAAAATGAAAGTGCACAAACAATGGAACAATCACAAACACAAAAAATACGCAATGTGTAAAAGTGTAAATCTTTTTCACTCAAAGCACTGTACCCAACAGTTTTTACCAAACCTTCACAACCATCTGTTATTAGTTAACCACAGTTCCTATCAATTATTAGTTAACCACACTCTCTATCCATTACTAGTTAAACACAATTCCTATCCGTTATTAGTTAATCACCTAACCGTTATTAGTTATTAGTTAACCAAACACTTTTCCCATTAACTTTTAGTTATTTGAGTTGCAACTAATAAAAATATAATATCGTTTACCCTTTTTGGTTATACCAACTTCTTTCAATTTGTCGCTGCCAGTCTGATTCCACACATCACAAAAACCAGGCGCCGTTACAAAATGATGTTTGTTCAGATTCCACAAAAGAAACTAAATAACACTAAATAAACTCTAAGAAATATCAAATATGAAATTCTCACAAGTTACGAGTGACCAATTTACGTTACGTTAATATATATAATCTCAATGATTTCGAGTGAGAGAGAGAGAGAGAGAGCGAGAGAGAGAGAGATGTGACTGCCTCGAGGTCCTAAGATAGAATAAAATCTCTTCCTTGACGGAAGCTGGAGAGGGCAGATGTCAAAAACGTTTTTGGCACAAAAGCTTCCAGAAAGTTCGAATCTGATGCAATCTCACATACAAAATGTGCAATTCCCACGTGGGGTCTTGACAAAGACATACACGTACAAGACGTAGTCTGTTAAAAAAAAAAAAAAGAGACGTACTCTACTCGATCGAAACGGAGGCTAGACGACAATTAAGATTGACATGTTTTCATAACACGCAAGACTCAATTCTCTCGCTATCACACGCGTTGACAGATTTAGGAAAGCAAACAGATCTCGCAGACCTCCAATCTCATAGTGTTGACATAAAAGTTAAACACTCGTAATTTCGAAAAGACAAAGAATCTCTCTCTTTTTACATTCTACGTTAATATATATTCTTTTACAACATGCAATGCGAAATCTGAACACACATTTTAAAAACATCCTATTCTAAGCTATCTAGGAATCTGAAAAAAATGTTGTAAAATTCTACATGACATTTCAAAGAGGGGAAACATGCATTTTGAAAGTGCAATATATAATATATAATAATAATAATAAATATATATATATATTATATATATATATATATATATATATCTATATGTATATATATATATATATATATATATATAGATATATATATATATATATATATATATATATATATATATATATATATCTATTATATATATATATATATAATATATATATATTATATATATTATATATATGTGTGTGTGTGTGTGTGTGTGTTGTGTTGTGTGTGTGTATGTGTGTAACAGCCAGAGCATGCAAAGAAGTGGATCTCGAAGGAGAAATCATTAGTGGAAGCATTCATCTTATGTCCATTTTCTAATGATCTCTCTCTCTCTCTCTCTCTCTCTCTCTCTCTCTCTCTCTCTCTCTTCTCTCTCATCAGACTTGCCTCCTGGCCATGCCCTACCGCAGGTTAATTAATGATTTCGTGACTCATTAGCCACGAATTATGATCCGAATCCGAGTGGGAACATGACCTGATCAGGGTAATTCGGTAATTGCTCGGTGTCCTTCCCTCTCGCTATAATTGGTCTACAATGAACTTCAAAGTTGAATTTGATTCACTTTTGCATAACTACTCGGTATATTATTATTACTTATTATTATTATTCAGTAACCCTATGCATATGGAACAAGCCATCAAAGGGGCCACTGACATGGAATTCAAGCTTCCAAAGCGTATTATTATTATTATTATTTTATTATTATTATTATTATTATTATTATTATATTATTATTATTATTATTATTATTATTATTATTATTATCATAATGTACCCTATTCATATGGAACAGCAAATCAAAGAGGCCACTGATTGAAATTGAAGCTTCCAAAGAGTATTACGTATTATTATTATTTTTTTGCTATCACAATCCTCCAATTCGACTGGGTGGTATTTATAGTGTGGGGTTCCAGGTAGCATCCTGCCTCCTTAGAGTCCACCACTTTTCTTACTTTGTTCACCGTTTCTAGGGTCATACTCTTCTGCATGAGTGCTGGAGCTACTTCAGCGTCTAGGTTTTCCAGATTCCTTTTCAGGGATCTTGGGATCGTGCCTAGTGCTCCTATGATTATGGGTACAATTTCCACTGGCATATCCCACATCCTTCTTATTTCTATTTTCAGGTCTTGATACTTATCCATTTTTTCCCTCTCTTTCTCTTCAGCTCTGGTGTCCCATGGTATTGCGACATCATGAGTGATACTTTCTTCTTGATTTTGTCAATCACGTCACGTCTGGTCTATTTGCCACGTATCACCCTATCTGTTCTGATACCATAGTCCCAGAGGATCTTCGCCTAATCGTTTTCTATCACTCCTTCAGGTAGGTGCTCGTGCCACTTATTATTATTATTATTATTATTATTATTATTATTATTATTATTAGTTATTATTATTATTATCATTATTATTCAGTAACCCTATTTATATGGAACAAGTTCACCCCAAAGGGGCGACTGACTTGAAATTCAAGCTTCCAAAGTTATTATTATTATTATTATTATTATTATTATTATTTTATTCAGTAACCCTATTCATATAGAACAAGTCCACTAAAGGGGCCACTGACTCGTAATTCAAGCTTCCAAAGAGTATTATTATTATTCAGTAACCCAATTCATATAGAACAAGTCCACCAAAGGGGCCACTGACTCGTAATTCAAGCTTCCAAAGAATGTCGGTTTCAACCTCCCCAACTAAAGACCACCCCAAACTGCAGCAGTAACAGATCATGACACATAGCACCAGTGATGTTTTTTCACCGCCCTGTGGGAGGCTGCGAAACCAGCAACGTCTGAGTGGTACGTCACTACACTAGCGACCGTACCAGCGGACCAGCACCGAGTTATCTCTGCCTCATTAGCATTTTTCGGTTTCTTCTTCTTTTTCTCCTCCTTTGATCAATGAGGCGATCAGTTACTTCCTCCCACAATATACGACCAAACCCATTTCGCTGAGGAATGACCAAGGGAGGTCTTCCGTCTTCTGGTTCCTCCGAATAAGGAATCTTCTTTACCGGATTGACTCGCGGGAAAGAATTGAGGGGTGTTGGTACCCAGCGATACAATTCGCTTCGTCGACAAAAGATTCGTTTTTAGCACTGATCGTGCGATTTCGCCAAAGCATCTTAACTGCAATGTGATGTCAGTCTGGGGAGATAAAGAAAATGGATCGTTTCAGTGCTTTCAAAAATAACTTAGATTACGGACAACTCATGACATCTATTTCATCCCAACTGGGCAAATATTTCGACCTAAAGAAATCATTGCAGACGATGGAGGAATGAAGAATATGAATAAACTGACAGTATATAGTTTTGATTTGATTTATATAGATTTTTGGCTTTATACCAAGCACTGGGGCAACTAAGGTGTTACAGGAGGACGCTGCAAAGAACCTTAAGTAATGCCTACTTTGAACTGAACGAGGTGCACTGACGGCACTAAACCCCTCCCCCCCCCCCCCCCCCCCCCCCACATTACGGAGGACAGTACATAGTGTATCAGATTGCTTGATATGTCAGCTCTCTCAGTATTGATCAAAGGCCTCAATTTATGCGCAGTTCTACAGAAATACACATAAATATACACACTGACAAGTCTATACCTTCTTCGCGTATTCAAGGCACTACGCAACCGCCGATCGATTTGCGATTTTTCCTTACCGTTTGAGAAAAGTTTCGAAAACA
>NC_087202.1:7349806-7352306 GCF_015104395.2 Macrobrachium nipponense | reverse complement strand
TGATATATATATATATATCTATATATATTAATATAGTATATATATAGATATATATAATATAATGGTATATAATGGATAAGCCACGAAGGAAAGTGAAACACTGAAGTTGCTGCAAGATCTTTTGACTCACGTCCTTTACTTAGCAGACCGACGTGAATCGAAAGATCTTGCAGCTACTCCAATGTTCGACTTTCCTTCGTGGCTTATACCTTTATTTATGCATTTATCCCGTTCTAAAGTTTCGTGATTCAGCTACAAACACACACACACATATATAGTGTCTATTTGTACGTATTTTTCTTTATGGATATACCACTTATCATTTCAACGTCACGTAAAATATAGCAATGGTAATATTCCTCTCTTTCAATATGAAACCAAATGCGCTGCACTAAGTGTTCAGAGTCTAAAAAAAGCGAAACTATGAGGTAAACTAACAAGATCATATTATCTCCTTTTATTTGCCAGACGATCCATCATTTATTCATACCGCTCTCTAAGCTGACTTTACGAAGAACGTCTTATTCATGAGATCAAAACATGAAGATGGAGAGGTTTCTGCTTTTTCTGGCATGAAGTTTTCTATTATATATACACACACACACACACACACACACACACATATATATATTATATAATATATATATATATATATATATATATATATATATATATATATTATATATAATTAACATATAATACAACATACGTTTATAATATCTTCCCGCACACCAAAGATTCTGAGCAGCAAAGATGTTGAAATTTCTACCACAGCACCCCTCCTCTCTCTCTCTCTCTCTCTCTCTCTCTCTCTCTCTCTCTCTCTCTCTCTCTCTCTCTCTTACACTCAAATTTTCGAAACTGTTAAATATTAACTAGAAATCCTTTGAATTACGGAACAAGCTCAACTGGAAACATAATATACAATAATTCATGTCTTTCTGTCTTTTGAGGAATATAGTAGAGAGTTAAGTGGGGAAATGAAACCAACTACATATTTTTTATTATTACTTTATTGACTAAATATCATAATAGGCTAACAAAGCTAGAGGAATACATTATTATTATTTACATTATATAAAATAATCTTGCACAAGACAGACTCACTTTGAATAAATATTCAAGTCCACAAAAATATACATAGACATAAATCACTAAGCAGCCGATCTCAATTCAAAACTCAATACTACTCTCAAAATATACTATAATTAGCTCTTATAGTAGTTTAATATCTCATATACATAATTATAAAGTTCTACCAAAGTCATAAATATTTCATTCGTCCTGTTCGTCCACCCTTGGCTTTGTGATATAACTCTATATTTCCTGAATCCCCTCCTGTTGTCTAACTTATTCCTGATGCCTTTTAAGCTTTCACGGCGCTTTATTGCAAATTGCTCTCTCTGGCACTCGTAGAGAGAGGCGAGGACTTTTGGCATGACGACAATCTACGTGCACGAATTCCACCTGTCTTAGACCACTGTCCATGACGGATCTGCATTTTGATTATTTCCATTTGAAGGGTAAGCCGTATGAGAGAGAATGCTGTTGAATAAGGGACGGGTTCACTTTGACGTTTAAGCTTCATTTAGTTGCTGAAGGAACATATTACGACGTTTCCTTTCCCTTTGTCTGAGAAGCCATATATATATATATATATATATATATATATATATATATATATATATATATATATATATATTTATATACATATATATATATATATATATATATATATATATATATATATATATATGTGTGTGTGTGTGTGTGTGTGTGTGTATATGTAACTAGTAAGGAGGAATGTACAGACTTATCATTTTTAA
Organism: Macrobrachium nipponense; assembly: GCF_015104395.2. Taxonomy (NCBI): domain Eukaryota; kingdom Metazoa; phylum Arthropoda; class Malacostraca; order Decapoda; family Palaemonidae; genus Macrobrachium; species Macrobrachium nipponense. Next base: position 7,350,480 of record NC_087202.1, on the reverse strand, counting down.
CTTCCCTGGAGACAGAGTCCAAGTGATAAGACATCTCAGCTTAAGAATGCTGATGACTCTATTTTGGGTGGTGGGATGTTAAAGTTCCTTACCTAAGCATATCAGTGCCATGAAAGCTTGTCCAAGGTGCCTTTGAAAACTGGCTGCAACCAGTTACCGAAGAGTGTGGAATTCATGTGCACGTGTACGAACTATGTCCATTCTGAATGGCATGAATTAGCCAGGAACGATGGAGACAGTTACGGGAGAAAAGGCAGAATGCCAGGATGGCTCTGCAATGTGTTTTTGTTTAAGTGTGTGATATTCCAAGCTGCAATGGGTAAGAATTATTGTGATTTAGCTTGTTTCTGTTTTTGACATTTTGTAAAGATGTTCTATTTCATTTAATCTTTTGACTTTGTCTTTACAATTGTGTGTACTTATTAGTATGTCCCTCCTGTCTTTTAAACAGGCGGATCTAGTGGAGGGGACTAAGTGTCCTAGTGGAGGGGACTAAGTGTCCTAGTGAGAGGGACTGTGTTTTGGAGAAGAGATAATTGGTGTGACTAATCACTGATTAAGACTATTAAAATACCGGGGGTGTCTGTGAGACTTAAACTGTGAGTTATTCTATTAATTATCCTGTGAGAACCTCAATTATTCAATTAGTACTTTACTTTGAATAAACGTATATT
>NC_087202.1:7332306-7344806 GCF_015104395.2 Macrobrachium nipponense | reverse complement strand
ATATATATATATATATATATATATATATATATATATATATATATATATATATAGAGAGAGAGAGAGAGAGAGAGAGAGAGAGAGAGAGAGAGAGATTCTTTTCAAAACTGGTCAATAGGTGAATTTCGAACCTTTCCAATTAGCGCGGCCTCTTGTGTCCCCTGTAATCATTAGTTATAACTAATCAAGCCATTACATCTATTAGTGAGTCGAGTCCCATTACACTAAGAAGGCGACTCTGGCCGTCAATGACCACTAACTTTACGACACTCAAGGAGGACTTTAATCCACATTCTAGTTTTTTTTTTTTTTTTTTTTTTTTTTATCGTTCCTCGTCAGGACCTGCCTAGCTTATGAGGGTCCAGTATACAGGGTTTCCATAAAGTCCCAGTACCATTAGAGGTATTTATCGCTCAGAATGGTATTGGGACTTTATGGACATCCTGTAAATCTGTCCATAAAGTCCCAGTACCATTACAAGTATTTATCGCTCAGAATGTTACTGGGTCTTTATGGATACCATGTATATCTAGGGGGGTACTTATACTTTACGGTCTTTATTCTTCCTTTTAAGATCTGTTCCGCTATTGTCATAGTCTGTTACGCAGTTCCAAATAATTAATATTACTGCGTCAAAGTTCCTCCCCTACCTTGGTAAAAATTCCAGCGTACAATGGGATGCGTTATTTCCATTCATAAATATATATGCCTAAGATATTAGAGTACAAAATTGCTTTAGTAACCATCTGTCACGGTGATGTGATAAGTCTCATAATATGGCTACGCGCGACAAAGGCACTACAAAGCTATCAAGGTCGAGGTGGGTTGATACCGACTCTTCGACAACGTATAACTGAGCGCGACAGGGATTTGTAGGCGAGAGGCAACATAACATATATTACCTCTCGTGATAGCCTTGTGTGTAAAAGAGCTTCACTGTACGTCCTGAATTCTTGGTTCCGTGGTTCGCGCCCGTGAGCCGACGAATTTCTTATCAGCTAAAAAGAAATTCCCCTTCGGTTAACATATATGAAAAAAGTATTCATTCAGAGGTAGAGCGAATTAGATATTAAGGGAAGGTTGTAGTTTAATGTGTATATATATATATATGTATATATATATATATATATATTGTATATATATATATATATATATATATATATATATATATGTATGTATATATATATATATATATATCTATATATATATATATATATATATATATATATATATATATATATATATATATATTATATATATATATATATATGATTAATCCTTCACTATTCACTATTTGAGTACGATGATGTACCCGAAGTTCCAAGTGAACAGACATTCATAAAATCACTTCTTTACTGAACTATTGTTTTTATGACGAGAGAGAGAGAGAGGTAGAGAGAGAGAGAGAGAGAGAGAGAGAGAGAGAGAGAGAGAGAGAGAGAGTATTCCATACTGTAGGTCTCCAACAACATCAATATCTGAAAAGGTGAAAGCAGCGAAACTCACTGACTGAAAACATTGTACAGGAAATGAATTTGATCTGGAATAAAAAAAGTAAAAAAAAAATGTAGGGAATATCTTTTTTCCCTTTATATTATAACTTCACATAACTGAAGAGGAATGGCGTAGGGAATATTTTTTTTCCTTTATATTATAACTTCACATAACTGAAGAGGAATGGGGTAGGGAAATATTTTTTTCCTTTATATTATAACTTCACTAAACTGAAGAGGAATGGGGTAGGATATACGTTTTCTTTGCCTTTAATTATTAAATGAACCTTCACATAACTGGAACAAGAGGAATGGGGTATGGAATATCTTTCTTTCCTTTATATTGTAACTCCACATAACTGAAGAGGAGTGAGGTCGTAGTGGTCACTGCCGGGGGTCACCATACCCCAAAATTTGAGAACCACTTTCTTATAATGGTAAACGGAGAGGGTATTAATTCAAACAAAACGTCCCAAGAAAAAATAGGGCTAAACTACGTTGTTCCTAGGTGGTTCAATTAACTAACGTGATAACTTCGTTAGTGAAACTGTCAGCAACTCTCGTCACAGCATTAATCTTCAAACAAAGCTGTCAATACAATGTATGAAGGGGAAAAAATTTATTTTATTTTTCATTTTTATTTATTTATTTTTTGGGGTGAAACAAAAACCTGTTCATTTTCTGTGAAACGACAAGTCATCATCACCGGATGGGGAATTATTGAATTCAAGAGGATTACTTATGGTTGTTATTTGTTTTCTCTCTTTGAGTTTAAAACGATCATTTTTTTTTATTCTATACAACGTTTTATATACAATTGACATGGCGGTGGGAATCACAACTCGTTTTCAAGTTTTACTAGCGTTTTATTAATACTTTATATATATATATATATATATATATATATATATATATATATATATATATATATATATATATATATATATATATATATATACATATCGTATATATATGTAAATAAATTCTTCTGTTAAAACAACATATTTTGGTGGGCCAACTTTCACCATTTTCAAGTACTTAAAAGTCACAGTAGATGCAAGAGACTTCATTATACAAGCGAATACCACGGGAAAATGATAGGCAGAAAATCAGTACCAAGCGCTTTCGCCTTTATTCAGTCGGCAATGCCTGATTAAAGACGAAAGCGCCTTGGTATAACTTTCTGCCTATCATTTTCCTGTGGATTTCTTCATAAACTTTCCAGAATTCTAACCTTGAGCTGAGAATCACCTTCTCTCTCTGTCTCTCTCTCTCTGGAGAAAGATGTTACTACAAACATCCTAAGATATGTCAAAACTATGAAATATATGGTAAATGTGCATACTTAGATGGATATGGGGATGATTGCAGAGATCTGCATCCAAAAATATGTAAAAACCTAAAAGAAGGAAAAGGATGTAAGTTCGACAAAAAATGCAAATATATGCACCCCTGTAGTCATGAATCATAATCAAATAAATAACCAACCAAGTAATAAAATCCAAAATAAGAAAGAAACAAATAAAGAGAGAATCAAGAATATCAGGTAAAAGAGAAAAGCAAACCACCAATGAGATATGCAGAGGTGTCAGCAAAATATTTCAAAGCATCAGCTCCGAAATTCTACTCAAGAGATAATAACTGTATTTATTATGCAAGAGGATATTGCAGAAACGGAGAAAATTGCAGATTCAGACACAAAATGAATAATTATGATGAAGGAAGATCAAATATTATGGAAAAGTTGGATTTTTTAATGTCAGAATTTCTGGAAATGAAAAAAGAACAACATACCAGAACAGAAAGAGACATGGGAAAATAAAACCTTATTACTACCAGTATTAAATGAAGGAGAAAACACGCAAACCATCATAGTGATGAATGCGCAGGGTTTAGTTACGAGTAACTCAAAAAGAAAAATAGAGTACTTAGAAGAACTAACCCAAAATGAAAGAAAATAGATATAATGAATATAAGTGAAACCTGGTATTTCCCAAGAGACTGGGAATGATGATCAAATAAAAGGGTTCCAAACTTATAGATCAGATAGAAAAAATAGGAATCAAGGGGGAACCGCAATTATATGGGAAAGACAAAAAAACAAGGAAAAATATATGAGAAATATAGTAACTCAGAATGTGAACTAATAGCGGTAGAATTTGAATCTGAAAAATTGATGAACATAGTAATATATAGACCTCCATAATACTAAAGAGTTTGACTTAATAATTGAAAAATTGGATGATATATGTAGAAATCACAAGGACTGGACTATTCTCCTATCTGGTGACTTCAACTTTCCTTCGTAGAATGGAAAGAACGAATAGGAGATTGTGGTTGTACTTATACATATAAAAAAGAGAGTAATAGTAGTGCAGAAGATAAGAGGCAATTTGAAAAGCTATTAGATATGCTACTAGAATACAACATTCAACAAATAAATCACCTGCCAACAAGAAAGGAAATACTTTAGACCTAGTATTTGTGAACGAGATGAATTATGTTAAAGAAATAATAGTTTATAATGCGAGTATTTCAGACCATAATGTCATAGAATTAACAGTTCATTCCAAAGCAAGTGAAAATAGAGATAAGCAAGAAAAAAAAAAGTGGGAAGGATATGGAAAATACAACTTCTACAGTAAAATATAAAATGGTCAGAAATTAATGAAGAATTAAACAAAGATTGGGATAACATTTTCGTAAGTGATGACATAAGGGTAAATACGGAGATATTATATAAAATATTGGAGAAAATAGTGGAAAAATATATACCGAAGAAGAAAAGTAAACATCATTCATGCATACCAAGAGACAGAAGGATCTTGTTCCAGAAAATCAGAAAGTGGAAAAAAGGTCTTGCAAAAGAAAAAAATGCATGGAAAGTTATAGAACTAAAAAGTAAGATAGAAAATGCAGAACAAAAGATTATACAATCAAAAGAAAATGAAAAACGGGACTTGGAAGAAAAAACCCTATTAAATATCAAGCAAAACCCCAAACTATTATACTCATATGCGAAGAAGATGAATAAAAGAAGAATAGAAATAGGCCCTCTGAGAATTGAAGGGAGATTAACGAATGAAAAAAAGGAAAGGTTTGCAACATACTGGCAGAACGATATAAGAGAGAATTCACCCCTAGAATAGATAATGAAGATAATGATATAGAAGTAAGGGATGAAATAGTGAATATTTAGCTGACATAGATATTAATGAAGCTGATATTGTGCAGGCTAATAATGAAATTAAAAATGGAGCTGCTGCAGGGCCTGATGGAATTCCTGCTATTTTGTTAAAGAAAGTAGTTCATTCTATCGCAAAGCCACTTGCAATATTATTAAGACAAAGTGTAGATACAGGCAAGATTTATGATGAGCACAAATTAGCATATATTACCCCTACTTTCAAAAGTGGATCAAGACTAGAGGCAAGTAATTATAGGCCTGTGAGTCTAACATCACATATTATGAAAGTGTATGAAAGGGTAATGAAGAAAAATATTATGAAACATTTAATAAAAATAATTTGTTTTAATAAAGGACAACATGGTTTCGTACCCGGAAAAAGTACACAAACCCAACTGTTAGTCCACCGTGAGAACATATTCAAAAATATGAAAAGCGGAAATGAAACAGATGTGGTTTATTTAGACTTTGCAAAAGCTTTTGATAAAGTAGACCATAATATATTAGCGAAGAAAATTAGAAAACACAATATCGTGGATAAAGAAGGAAGATGGTTAAAAGAATTTTTACACAACAGAAAACAGATAGTTATTGCAAACGACGAGAAATCGGATGAAGCAAGGTAATATCCGGTGTGCCGCAAGGTACGGTGTTAGCTGCAATACTGTTTGTTATTATGATTGAAGACATAGACAATAATGTTAAGGATTCGGTAGTGAGTAGTTTCGCAGATGCACAAGAATAAGTAGAGAAATTACTTGTGATGAAGATAGGAACGCTCTACAAAGAGACCTTAACAAAGTATATGATTGGGCAGAGGTAAATAGGATGGTATTTAACTCTGATAAATTTGAATCAATAAATTATGGAGACAGAGAAAGAAAGCTATATGCATATAAGGGACCTAATAATGAGACCATCACAAATAAGGAAGCAGTTAAAGACCTTGGTGTGATGATGAATAGGAACATGTTATGCAATGATCAAATAGCAACTCTGTTTGGCAAAATGTAAAGCAAAAATGGAATGTTGTTACGGCACTTCAAAACAAGAAAAGCTGAACACATGATTATGCTTTATAAAACATATGTTCGTAGTCCACTTGAATATTGCAATATGATATGGTACCCACACTATCAAAAGGATATTGCACAAATAGAGAGTGTACAAAGGTCCTTTACAGCTAGAATAGAAGAAGTTAAGGACCTAGACTACTGGGAAAGACTACAATTCTTTAAAATTATATAGTCTAGAAAGGAGAAGAGAACGCTACATGATAATTCAGGCATGGAAACAGACTAGAAGGAATAGCAGAAAATCATGGAACTAAAAATATCAGAAAGAGCAAGCAGAGGTAGATTAATAGTGCCCAAAACTATACCAGGAAAAATAAGGAAAGCACACAGGACATTAATCCACTACGCACCAGCATCGATAATGCAGCGTCTATTCAATGCGTTGCCAGCTCATCTGAGGAATATATCAGGAGTGAGCGTAGATGTGTTTAAGAATAAGCTCGACAAATATCTAAACTGCATCCCAGACCATCCAAGATTGGAAGATGCAAAATATACCGGAAGATGTACTAGCAACTCTCTGGTAGACATTAGAGGTGCCTCACACTGAGGGACCTGGGGCAACCCGAACAAGATGTAAGGTCTGTAAGGTAAGGTCTCTTTGCATAGTATGCAATGGATGCGCGAGATCTCCAGCGCAAGATTTTGGAAACAGGCTTCCAGGATTTGAAATTGAAATATTTCGAGAAGTTGAAGCGACACAGGTGCCAATGACGGAGAACTTTATTACTCAGGAGGCCTTCTTTAGAACAGAATATGAGGCCAAGGGCTTACGCTGGGACCTACGAGGTCATTCAGCGCTGAAACTGAAATTGACAGTGGATAGGTTTAAAAAGCGCAACAGAATGAAGACCTCAAAGCAATTGCGCTATGAATCAATTGTCACGAGAGGGTTGAGGACAGTAAGATGGAAGAAAGAGAATATGAAAGGAGGTACAGTAAAATGAATGAAAGGGGTTGCAGCTAGAGGCCGAAGGAAAGGGACGCTGCAAATGAATCTTGAGGAATGCCTGCAGTGCACCGCATTAAAGAAAAGTGAACAAATCGAGATTACACGAGGTTCTTTTGACTACTGTGTGTGTAAACAATTCATTATTATTATTATTATTATTATTATTATTATTATTATTATTATTATCATTATTATTATTATTATTATTATTATTGAAAATAATGGCTATTTCAGCCGCGTTTATTTTGTAATAGAAGTTTCTCTATTCTTCTTATTACCGACTTTTCTTCTTTACTCAAATTGGCTATCAAAACGGCAAATGGGGGACTCATGTCAAAAACGTGGTATTTGTCAAATTGAATATATTTAACAAAGTGCAATACAAACTGGATCTTAAGCCTACACATAATTAGTCTTAAGATCCAATTTGTACTGCATTTTGTATAAGATATTCAATTTGACACATACCACCTTTTTGACATGAATCCCTCATCTGAAGTTTAATAGCCAATTTGAGTTTGCAGAAGAAAAGTCAGTAAGAAATAAGAACAGAGAAACTTCTATCACAAAATAAACGCGGCTGTAATAGCCATTATTTTCAATAAAACCTATATTAATGAAGGTCTTCATCCAGCATATTATTATTATTATTATTATTATTTTTTTTTTTTTTGCTCTATCACAGTCCTCCAATTCGACTGGGTGGTATTTATAGTGTGGGGTTCCGGGTTGCATCCTGCCTCCTTGGGAGTACATCACTTTTCTTACTATGTGTGCCGTTTTCTCAGATCAACACTCTTCTGCATGAGTCCTGGAGCTACTTCAGCCTCTGTTTTTCTAGATTCCTTTTCAAGGATCTTGGGATCGTGCCTAGTGCTCCTATGATTATGGGTACGATTTCCACTGGCATATCCCATATTCTTCTTATTTCTATTTTCAGATCTTGATACTTATCCATTTTTTTCCTCTCTTTCTCTTCAACTCTGGTGTCCCATGGTATTGCGACATCAATGAGTGATACTTCTTCTTGACTTTGTCAATCAACGTTACGTCTGGTCTATTTGCACGTATCACCTTATCCGTTCTGATACCATAGTCCCAGAGGATCTTTGCCTGATCGTTTTCTATCACTCCCTCTGGTTGGTGCTCGTACCACGGTTATTACTGCAAGGTAGCTGATGTTTCTTGCACAGGCTCCAGTGGAGGGCTTTTGCTATTATTATTATTATTATTATTATTATTATTATTATTATTATTATTATTATTACAAAATATCCACAATTATATATTATTCAAAGAAAACTCATAATCACAAGAAAACTCATAATCACACGAGTCAATAAAAAGGGAAATGTAAAAATCCTCAGTAGTATGTCTATGTGATTTTGTTGTTTAAAATATATATTCTAAATAAAAAAATCAAACAGACATAATACTGTAGATTTATTTTCCCATTATTATTATTACTATTAATTATTAATTATTATTATTTATTTTTTTTTTTTTTTTTTTGCTCTATCACAGTCCTCCAATTCGACTGGGTGGTATTTATAGTGTGGGGTTCCGGGTTGCATCCTGCCTCCTTAGGAGTCCATCATCTCCTTACCTTACTATGTGTGCCGTTTCTAGGATCACACTCTTCTGCATGAGTCCTGGAGCTACTTCGGCCTCTAGTTTTTCTAGATTCCTTTTCAGGGATCTTGGGATCGTGCCTAGTGCTCCTATGATTATGGGTACGATTTCCACTGGCATATCCCATATCCTTCTTATTTCTATTTTCAGATCTTGATACTTATTAATCAATTTTTTCCTCTCTTTCTCTTCAACTCTGGTGTCCCATGGTATAGCGACATCAATGAGTGATACTTTCTTCTTGACTTTGTCAATCAACGTCACGTCTGGTCTTGTTTGCCACGTATCACCCTATCCGTCCTGATAACCCATAGTCCCCAGAGGAATCTTTTGCGTGATTCGTTTTTTCTCTATCACTTCACTCCCTCAGGTTGGTGCTCGTACCACTTATTACTGCAAGGTAGCTGATGTTTCTTGCACAGGCTGCAGTGGAGGGCTTTTGCCACTGAATCATGCCTCTTTTTGTACTGGTTCTGTGCAAGTGCCGGGCATTCGCTTGCTATGTGCTTTATGGTTTCATTTTTCGTATTGCACTTCCTACATATGGGAGAGATGTTATTTCCGTCTATCGTTCTTTGAACATATCTGGTTCTTAGGGCCTGATCTTGTGCCGCTGTTATCATTCCTTCAGTTTCCTTCTTTAGCTCTCCCCTCTGTAGCCATTGCCATGTGTCATCGCTGGCTAGTTCTTTAGTCTGTCTCATGTATTGTCCGTGCATTGGTTTATTGTGCCAGTCCTCTGTTCTGTCTGTCATTCTCCTGTCTCTGTATATTTCTGGGTCTTTGTCTACTTTTATTAGTCCTTCTTCTCATGCACTCTTTAGCCACTCGTCTTCACTGGTTTTCAGATATTTGCCCCAGTGCTCTGTTTTCGATGTTGACGCAGTCCTCTATACTTAGTAGTCCTCTCCTCCTTTCTTTCGTGTTATGTATAGTCTGTCCGTATTTGTTCTTGGTATAGTGCTTTGTGTATTGTCATATGTTTCCTGGTTTTCTGATCTATGCTGCGGAGTTCTGCCTTCGTCCATTCCACTATTCCTGCGCTGTATCTGATTACTGGCACTGCCCATGTGTTTATGGCTTTTATCATATTTCCGGCGTTGAGTTTTGACTTGAGTATCGCCTTGAGTCTCTGCATATATTCTTTCCTGATCGTGTCCTTCATCTCTTGGTGTTTTATATCCCCTCCTTCCATTATTCCCAGGTATTGTATCCTGTCTCATCTATGGTTTGATGTTGCTCCCATCTGGTAGGTTATCCCTCAGTTCTCGTTACTTTTGCCCTTTTGTATGTTGACTAAGGCGCATTTTTCTATTCCAAACTCCATCCTGATGTCCCCAGATACAATCCTTACAGTCTGGATTAGGGTATCTATTTCCTTGATGCTCTTTCCATACAGCTTGATGTCGTCCATGAACATCAGATGGTTGATTCTGTTGCCTCTTTTCTTGAGTTGGTACCCGGCATCCATCTTCTGTAGTATTTTTGTCATGGGAATCATGGCTACTACGAAGAGTAGTGGGACAGTGAGTCGCCCTGGAAGATCCCTCCTGATATTAACCTCTGCTAGTCTTATTCCAGAGCTTGTAAGTATTGTATTCCAGTTGCGCATTGTATTTTTGAGGAAGCTGATGGTGTTTTCCTCTGCCCCATATATATTTTCAGGCATTCTATTAGCCATGTGTGTGGTATCATGTCGAAGGCTTTCTTATAGTCTATCCATGCCATGCTTAGGTTGGTTTTCCTTCTCCTACTGTTCTTCATTACCATTTTGTCTATCAGGAGCTGGTCTTTTGTGCCCCTAAACTTCCTTCTGCAGCCTTTCTGTTGGTGGGGGATGGTGTTTGTCTCCTCTAGGTAGCTGTACAGCCTTTCACTGATGATACCTGTTAGTAACTTCCACCGTATTATTATTATTATTATTATTATTATTATTATTATTATTATTATTATTATTATTCATTTTCTTTTTTTTTCTCTATCACAGTCCTCCAATTCGAATGAATGGTATTTATAGTGTGGGGTTCCGGCTTGCATCCTGCTTCCTTAGGAGTCCATCACTTCTCTTACTATGTGCGCCGTTTCTAGGATCACACTCTTCTGCATTAGTCCTGGAGCTACTTCAGCCTCTAGTTTTTCCAAATACCTTTTCGGGGATCTTGGGATCGTGCCTAGTGTTCTTATAATTATGGGTACAATTTCCACTGGAATATCCCATATCCTTCTTATTTCTATTTTCAGGTCTTGATACTTATCCATTTTTTCCCTTTCTTTCTCTTCAACTCTGGTGTCTTGATTTTGTCAATCAACGTCACGTCTGGTCTATTTGCACGCATCACCCTATCTGTTCTGATACCATAGTCCCAGAGGATCTTTGCCTGATCGTTTTCTATCACTCCAGGTTGGTGCTCGTACCACTTATTACTGCAAGTAGCCGGTGTTTCTTGCACAGGCTGCAGTGGAGGGCTTTTGCCATTGAATCATGCCTCTTTTGTACTGGTTCTGTGCAAGTGCCGGACATTCGCTTGCTATGTGGTTTATGGTTTCATTTTTCGTATTGCACTTCCTACATATAAGAGAGATGTTACTTCCATCCCCTCTGTAGCCATTGCCATGTGTCATTGCTGGCTAGTTCTTTAGTCTGTCTCATTATTAATTATTATTATTATTATTATTATTATTATTATTATTATTATTATTATTATTTTATTATTATTATTATTAATGAGGTAGGGTTTCTTTAGTATAGCGGGTCCCTATCCAGTCCCAAAAAATCATTACCGATACAGACAGTTAGCGTTTAATAAAAGCATGAATCCGCAATAAATCGCGATTTGAGCAACAATGAGACGTTACGGCAGAGGTTTAATTCACGACACCTAACTCTCCCAGCTGTTATGAAATCTGGCTTGAGATAAATTGCCCCCCCCCCACCCCCCCGCCCCCTACGCCAAAATATTGCATGCAAATATATGCGTCATAAATTGTAAATATTGCGACGCTACGCCTGTGAGAATCAGTAGACATAATAATATAATAATAATAATACTGCAGTGAGCTATGATAACGTTATTCCAAATTTTATCTTCGTCATTAAATTACGCGTAATATATTATTACATTTTTACTTACAGGGAGTCTACGAAGTAATATCTTCTTCTTCTTCCTAGCTTAAACCCATTTTTATATGGGGTCGCCATTACGAATGAGTCGTCTCCATCGATTTCTGTCTTGTGCCTCGTTCTCATTTATACCTTTCAATTCCATATCTTCCCTTACACAATCACGCCATCTCTTTCTTGGTCTTCCCTTCTTCCTTCTACCCTGCACTTCCATTTCCATCGTATGTCTTCCAACATGACGTTCCTCCCTTCGTAACAGGTGTCCATACCATCGAAGCCTTCCTTCCTGTATTTTCTTCGATATTTCAGCTACCTTTGTTGATCCTCTTATATACTCATTTCTAATCCTATCTTCCCTTGTTACTCCCGACATCCATCTCAACATTCTCATTTCTGCTACATCCATCTTCTTCTCCTCTGTTTTCCTCATACTTGCCGTTTCTGTTCCATATAACATTGCTGGTCTGACCACCGTCCTATGGAACTTTCCTTTCAATTTCAGAGGGACCTTCTTGTCACAGAGTACCCCTGATGCAGACCTCCAATTATTCCATCCTGCCTGAATTCGGTGTCTACGAAGTAATATATGGGTTTGAAAAATACTTAAGAATAATTATATTACTTAAAAATATTAGTTATATAGTGCAACAAATTTCGCTTTTCTCTCTCGGATTATCAAAATGAAGCACTTATTTGATAGTTTTCATTTTCACGTCTTCGTAGGCGTTAATTATCGTTGTGACGCTCAGTCGCTTGTACCAGAATCCTTGGCTCTGTTGAAAGTTTATGCAACATTTGAAGCCCTTAAACGTGATAGTAGATCCCTTCCCCTCCCCCCCCCCCCCCTCTCTCTCTCTCTCTCTCTCTTTATGCAACATTTTAAGCCCTTAAACGTGATAGTAAATCCACCCCCCCCCTCTCTATCTCTCTCTCTCTCTCTCTCTCTTTTACTGATGATGCCTTTTATCTAAAAGCAGTTGTTTTAACTTTCCACAAAATATATGTTCAACCAATACATTTTTAGCTCAGGTCGTCATAT
>NC_087202.1:7308897-7326397 GCF_015104395.2 Macrobrachium nipponense | reverse complement strand
AGACTATACAAAACACGAAAGGAAGGAGGGAGAGGACTACTAAGTATAGAGGACTGCGTCAACATCGAAAACAGAGCACTGGGGCAATATCTGAAACCAGTGAAGACGAGTGGCTAAAGAGTGCATGGAAGAAGGACTAATAAAAGTAGACGAAGACCCAGAAATATACAGACAGGAGAAAGACAGAAGAACAGAGGACTGGCACAACAAACCAATGCACGGCAATACATGAGACAGACTAAAGAACTAGCCAGCGATGACAATTGGCAATGGCTACAGAGGGGAGAGCTAAAGAAGAAACTGAAGGAATGATAACAGCGGCACAAGATCAGGCCCTAAGAACCAGATATGTTCAAAGTACGATAGACGGAAATAACATCTCTCCCATATGTAGGAAGTGCAATACGAAAATGAAACCATAAACCACATAGCAAGTGAATGCCCGGCACTTGCACAGAACCAGTACAAAAAGAGGCATGATTCAAGTGGCAAAAGCCCTCCACTGGAGCCTGTGCAAGAAACATCAGCTACCTTGCAGTAAAATAAGTGGTACGAGCACCAACCTGAAGGAGTGATAGAAAACGGTCAGGCAAAGATCCTCTGGGACTATGGTATCAGAACGGATAGGGTGATACGTGCAAAAACCGACCAGACGTGACGTTGATTGACAAAGTCAAGAAGAAAGTATCACTCCAATTGATGTCGCAATACCATGGACACAGAGTTGAAGAGAAAGAGAGGGAAAAAATGGGATAAGTATCAAGATCTGAAAATAGAAATAGAAGGATATGGGATATGCCAGTGGAAATCGTACTCATAATCATAGGAGCAATAGGCACGATCCCAAGATCCCTGAAAAGGAATCTGGAAAAACTAGAGGCTGAAGTAGCTCCGGGTCCTCATGCAGAAGAGTGTGATCCTAGAAACGGCACACATAGTAAGAAAAGTGATGGACTCCCTAAGGAGGCAGGATGCAACCCGGAACCCCACACTATAAATACCACCCAGTCGAATTGGAGGACTGTGATAGGAGCAAAAAAAAAAAAAAAAATAATAATAATAATGAACCAAACAAAAACTTCTTTTCAATTTTCTTCTGACGATTGAAAAGAAACCCACAAATTCAATTTGTAACTTGTTTACTTCTAAGTATTTACATTAAGTTTTACTCCACACTCGAGTACTTTCAGGCCCTTCTGTGGCCCATTCTCAAGAGATGTTTGGGATGTTAGCCTGGGTCAAGCCCAGCAGTCTTCTAAGAACTTCTTCTCGTTGTGCTGTCATTTATGCGATGGCTGTTCTGGTTTTCTTGAGAGTTGCCAATCCCCTCTTGTCGCTCTGATATCCTGAGCTGATGGTCAATGGGATTCACCCTTGGTGGTAAGGTGTGGTCACCGAAAGTCTGTTGGGCAGGAAACCTAATCTCCCAGGTCAGCAGGGTCAATCTTAGCTTCTTTTAATATACAAAGCTCGGCTTATGGGATCTTCTGAGGTAAAACCTTTGTTTCCTTCAATTACTTTGATCTCTCTGATAAGTGCACCTTCTACTACCCTCCTGTGACTAATTTTTGTTGCTTTTGTATATAAGCCTACTGTGTTTTGAAATCCATCCTATGGTCATTTTCCCAACAATGTCTAGCTATAGCACTCCCCTGAGAGTTAAGCTGTACTGCCCTTCTATGTTCTTGGACTCTAGTCCTTATTCCCCTACCTGATTCCCCCACATACTGTCTCCACAATTATTGCAATTGATTATGTATACCCCCGCTACATCATCTGTATTACTGTCTTCTCCTTTCCAATTCATTTTTACATACTTTGTTTTTTAAAGTATTATCAAATGTATATACAAATTTATATTGACTTTCTTTCATTTTTGAAGTCAATATAAATTTGTATATACATTTGATAATACTTAAAAAACAAAGTATGTAAAAAATAAATTGGAAGGAGAAGAACAGTAATACAGATGGATGTAGCGGGGGTATACATTATCAATTGCAATAATTGTGGAGACAGATATGTGGGGGAATCAGGTAGGGGAATAAGGACTAGAGTCCAAGAACATAGAAGGGCAGTACAGCTTAACTCTCAGGGAGTGCTATAGCTAGACATTGTTGGGAAAATGACCATAGGATGGATTTCAAAAACAGTAGGCTTATATACAAAAGCAACAAAATTAGTCACAGGAGGGTAGTAGAAGGTTGCACTTATCAGAAAGATCAAAGTAATTGAAGGAAACAAAGGTTTTACCTCAGAAGATCCCATAAGCCGAGCTTTGATATTAAAAGAAGCTAAGATTGACCCTGCTGACCTGGAGATTAGGTTTCCTGCCCAACAGACTTTCGGTGACCACACCCTTACCACAAGGGTGAATCCCATTGACCATCAGCTCAGGATATCAGAGCGACAAGAGGGGATTGGCAACTCTCAAGAAAACCAGAACAGCCATCGCATAAATGACAGCACAACGAGAAGAAGTTCCAGAAGACTGCTGGGCCTTGACCCAGGCTAACATCCCAAACATCTCTTGAGAATGGGCCACAGAAGGGCCTGAAAGTACTCGAGTGTGGAGTAAAACTTAATGTAAATACTTAGAAGTAAACAAGTACAAATTGAATTTGTGGGTTTCTTAATCAATAATAATAATAATAATAATAATATGCTGGAAGTTAACACTTTTAAACATGTTTTATTAAAATCAATTGCTGCCTTAGCTGCATTAATTTCATACAAGTCTTTCTCTATTTTCCTAATTATTGTTTTCTCGTTGCTTAAACTGGTGAGCAACGCTATTTTCAACCATATAAATGAACATAACCACAGAATAAACTGGGATTTGTCACGTATAATTTATAGCAGAGACAGGTAATGAACATCTCAAAGGGTGCATGGGATTCAGATGTCATCGACAAAGTTTTTATTCAACCAACGCTTAAGAGGATTAAAAGAAGATTATCAATGGGAGTGACCTAAATTGGCTTACATGTGGATGGACCTCTTGGTATAAATACCACCTTTCCTGTTACTTTTCTCATTCATCTACCTGAAGAGGGAGACAGCAGCAGTCTCTGAAATATAGTATTTCCTCTCTATATTTTGGCGCTTTTATGGGCTCCTTTTATTATATATATATATATATATATATATATATATATATATATATATATATATATATATATATATATATATATATATATATGCAACTGCGAATCTACACATCTGTACTTATCTCAATATTTTTTTTAAAGTAAAGTTCTGTACCTTGCAAATGGGAAAATAAACAGGATCTGAAATCGATTCCGAACCGCAGCAGAGGTGAGCGAGCTGGTTTCTTTAGGGTCATTCGGAGGTTTCTAATCGCCCCGTAGGTGCAATAAATGTCGAGAATCAGGACGCCAAGACAAATGTTCAATCTGGTAATTCCGAAGTTTTATCTCTGTCTAAGAATGTTCAAAAAACGCAGATCATTTTCATGTTTTGCATCAATGTGGGTCTTCTCCCCTGGCAAATTATGAGTGTATTTATTTACACACATACACACACATTTATATATATACATACAATATTATAAAAATGTTAGTATATATATATATATATATATATATATATATATATATATATATATATATATATATATATATTCAATCAGATGAGAGCATTAAAAAGGGTCCAGGAATCCACCAAACATAGTGAAGAATATTTTATTATGGACGTTTCATACTGCTTCAGAGTATCTTCAGCCTGTAATTATAAATTGTGACAATTTAATTAATAGTAAAATAATACATTAAGACTAAACTATCAAGATAATAAGTTAATTAAAAACCTTAGAGAACATTTAAAACAAACAATAGACTAAAACTTTAAGAAATATGTTAATTAAAATTTTTATATGAAACATTTTACAACAAATAATGAGGAGGACAAGTACAAGTACCTTAAGTACGAGTAGAGAAGGGAATGATTTGAAAACACAGTTCGGCCCAGATCTCAGTTATGCTAAATACAACGTGGCAGCAGCCACGTTTGCATTTAGAGAAGGAACCAGTCGCTTGATGTATAATGACTCACGTGTCGTTAAGTAATTGTTGGGAGTGCTGTCAATGATTCAGAAATGTGTTTTATCAATATTAATTTTACATATTTTGGCGTGGTTACGGATATTGGATAATTCTGAGTTTGTTATCCTTTGTCCTGTTCTGTAGCTAACACCTAAGTGACTGGAATATCTCACTTTTAGTAACCGTTTGGTCGATCCGACGTAAATACCAGGACAACCCGGACAATTAAATTTATAAATGACGTCGGATCTCATGAACGGTGGTAGTTTTTCTTTGTGTGTAATAAATGTGCCAATTTTTAATGGGTTGACAGGAATCAAGTTTAATTTTAAACAACCTATTTCACTTTCAATGATTTTCCTTATTCGCTCGCCTAATTTGTTTTTATATGTAAAAGGAATGGTACAGTACATAACTAGCTTCTTAACATCATAGGAAGGAACTTGCTCAGAAAAATTATTATTTAAAATTATATTTACTACATTATTAAAAACATTTACTGGATAAGAATTGTTAATAAAATACCTCTTTAAAAATTCAATTTCTTCGTGAAATAAATTCCAATTTGAGGTATATTTCATAGCTCTAGAAACCAGGGTTGAGATGGCATTAATTTTAAAATTAAAAAACAAAAACTATAAAAATTATTACCCAAACCCGAAAATGTATGCTTCCTAAAAATGGTAGTGTTGAGTCTATCATCTTCCTTAACAATCTTTAGATCTAAAAATGATAAGCAGTTATTATGCTCGGTTTCCATAGTAAAATTTATATTATGATGCTGGCTATTCACAAAATCCAAGAAGGCTTCACTTTGCCACTTATATTTAAATAATAAAAAAGTGTCATCAACATACCTTCGATAAAAGTGTGGCTTAAAATTAGAAGGGCATTCTGTTAAAAATTTTGACTCTAAAAAGTCCATAAAAATAGCCAAACCCTCGACCTGCGAGTACAATTTGGAATTAAAAGTAAAAACTGAATCTTGCACTGCAAGTTCTAAAAGTTGTTTGAATAAAATTCGATCAAATCCATGGAAGCATGTGGTATCTAAAAAAAACTTTATCTAAAATAATCTCAATTGTTTCTTCCACTGGTATGTTTGTAAAAAGTGATTCAATGTCAAGACTTATCATGTAAAGATCTGAATCTTGTCTGACAATTAATTCATGAAATTCGCAGCCATTTTTAACTGTGTTAACAGGATGTGCAAATTCAGACAACAATTTGGCCACATATTTAGAGATGTTAAAGTTAGGACTTTTAATGGATGACACTATAGGGCGAATGGGAAAACCTTCTTTATGTATTTTTGGTAGACCATACAGGATACCGAAGGACGAACCAGTGACAAAAAGGTTATCATATGTTGTTTCATTAATGATTTTTAGACTTTTTAATTTTCTAAGAAATCTATTGATTCTGTCTTCTCGTTTAAATATCTCAGAAAAACTTAAATCTCCCAATAATTTGAATTTGGTGGCGTCAGCTAGAATGTTGAGAACTTTTCTATTGTAGTCGTGCTTGTTAAGGATAACTATACCTTTACCTTTATCCGGTTTACATATAATGATATTGTCATTCTCTTTCAGTTTTTTCAGAATTATCAAATCATCCTTCTTAAAGAAAGGATATCATTTAACTTTCAAATTCTTATACACATCATGTAGGGCGTTAGATAATTTATGCTGTAAATTACTCAAATCATTAACAACGTTTAGACAATTGAGTCTCTGGAACAGAATCTCAAAAGGAAAATAGAACTTGGCATAATTAGGTCTATAAGAAGGAATACAGAAATCTAGGCCGAAGGATGAAATAAACTCCTCCCGTTTAGACAAGACATAGTCAGACAAATTATGAATACAATGTTTTCTGTTATTAAAATTCGGAATAAAAACACCTAAAACTTCCAATTTCTTTACATGTCTGTTAAAAGTGGTTTGAATAAAATCGTTAATAAATTTACAAAAAAGTTTTTTGTACAACACGGAATCCAAAAAGGTCAATTTACAAAACAAGGCAGATTGTGCATTTTGTTGGACAATACGTAAACTGTCGATGATACGATTTTTAGAGTTTATTTCCTGCGACAATAAGTCTTCAAGGGCATTAATATAAAATGTGGTATTATATAATGAAGCACTTCATCAGATCAAAGAATAACTGCAAGCAGTTAATGAGCAACTCCTTATTTTGACAGTTTGTTTTTTGAATGAACGAAAGCACGAACTGTTTTAGTAAGCAGAAATAACTACTTTGTTATAAAATCAACAGCCAAGATCTATGTTTCATACCACTCAATGTAAGGAGGAACTATTGTTTTTTTCTTTTTTTAGCTTATTTCCTGATTCATTTACCCAGCCATTCATCCCTTGTGAGTGAGGGCTTCTTTAGAACAGAATATTGAACCAACGAGGTCATTCAGCGCTGAAACTGAAATTGACAGTGGAGAGGTTTAAAAAGCACAACAGGATGAACACCTCAAAGCAGTATCAACTGTCAGGAGAGGGTTGAGGAAAGCATGGCAGAAAAAAAAGAGAATATGAAAAGAAAAAAAAGAGAATATGAAAAGAGGTACAGTAAAAGGAATGAAAGGAGTCGCAGCTGCAAATGAACCTTGAGGAATGCCTACAGTGCACCGCATTAAAAAAAATGCGCATAAATCGAGATTATACGAGGTTCTTTTGACTTCTGTGTGTGTAAACAATTATTATTATTATTATTATTATTATTATTATTATTATTATTATTATTATTATTGAAAATAATGACTATTTCAGCCGCGTTTATTTTGTAATAGAAGTTTTTTCTATTCTTCTTATTACCGACTTTTCTTCTGTACTCAAATTGGCTATTAAAACGCCAAATGGGGGATTCATGTCAAAAACGTGTTATTTGTCAAATTGAATCTTAAAAAAAATGCAGTACAAATTAGATCTTAAGCCTAGTCGGCAATTTGTACTGCATTTTGTATAATTTATTCAATTTGACAAATACATGAATCCCCCATTTGAAGTTTAATAGCCAATTTGAGTATACAAGAAGAAAAGTCAGTAAGTAATAAGAGGAACTTCTATTGCAAAATGAACGCGGCTGAAGTAGCCATTATTTTCAAATAACCTGTATTAATGAAGGTCTTCTTCCAGTATATTATTATTATTATTATTATTATTATTATTATTATTATTATTATTATTATTATTATTATTCAAAGAAAACTCATAATCACACGAGTCAATAAAATGGGAAAAGTAAAAATCCTCAGTAGTATGTCTATGTGATTTTGTTATTTAAAATATATATTTTAAATAAAAAAATCAAACAGACATACTACTGTGGATTTATTTTCCCATTATTATTATTATTATTATTATTATTATTATTATTATTATTATTATTATTATTATTATTATTATTATTATTAAAAAGAATGGCAGAATTAAGCGAGTTGATTTTATAAATTATTTTTTCTATTTTTCTTACAATTCCCTTCTCAGGCTCAGCGATGTTTCTGAGTATATGGCCAAGAAGAATCCAAGAAACAATATATAAAATCAGATCGCTTAATTCTGCCATTCTTTTTAACAGCATTTGCCTAAAAGAGGGTCTTCTACCAAATTATTATTATTATTATCATTATTATTATTATTATTATTATTATTTTATTTTTTTTATTTGCTCTATCACAGTCCTCCAATTCGACTGGGTGGTATTTATATGTGGGGTTCCGGGTTGCATCCTGCCTCCTTAGGAGTCCATCACTTTTCTTACTATGTGTGCCGTTTCTAGGATCCACAAACTCTTCTGCATGAGTCCTGGAGCTACTTCAGCCTCTAGTTTTTCTAGATTCCTTTTCAGGGATCTTGGGATCGTGCCTAGTGCTCCTATGATTATGGGTACGATTTCCACTGGCATATCCCATATCCTTCTTATTTCTATTTTCAGATCTTGATACTTATCCATTTTTTCCCTCTCTTTCTCTTCAACTCTGGTGTCCCATGGTATTGCGACATCAATGAGTGATACTTTCTTCTTGACTTTGTCAATCAACGTCACGTCTGGTCTGTTTGCACGTATCACCCTATCCGTTCTGATACCATAGTCCCAGAGGATCTTTGCCTGATCGTTTTCTATCACTCCCTCAGGTTGGTGCTCGTACCACTTATTACTGCAAAGGTAGCTGATGTTTCTTGCACAGGCTCCAGTGGAGGGCTTTTGCCACTGAATCATGCCTCTTTTTGTACTGGTTCTGTGCAAGTGCCGGGCATTCACTTGCTATGTGGTTTATGGTTTCATTTTTCGTATTGCACTTCCTACATATGGGAGAGATGTTATTTCCGTCTATCGTACTTTGAACATATCTGGTTCTTAGGGCCTGATCTTGTGCCGCTGTTATCATTCCTTCAGTTTCCTTCTTTAGCTCTCCCTCTGTAGCCATTGCCAATTGTCATCGCTGGCTAGTTCTTTAGTCTGTCTCATGTATTGTCCGTGCATTGGTTTGTTGTGCCAGTCCTCTGTTCTTTCTGTCTTTCTCCTGTCTCTGTATATTTCTGGGTCTTCGTCTACTTTTATTAGTCCTTCTTCCCATGCACTCTTGAGCCACTCGTCTTCACTGGTTTTCAGATATTGTCCCCAGTGCTCTGTTTTCGATGTTGACGCAGTCCTCTATACTTAGTAGTCCTCTCCCTCCTTCCTTTCGTGTTATGTATAGTCTGTCCGTATTTGCTCTTGGGTGTAGTGCTTTGTGTATTGTCATTTGTTTCCTGGTTTTCTGATCTATGCTGCGGAGTTCTGCCTTCGTCCATTCCACTATTCCTGCGCTGTATCTGATTACTGGCACTGCCCATGTGTTTATGGCTTTTATCATATTTCCGGCGTTGAGTTTTGACTTGAGTATCGCCTTGAGTCTCTGCATATATTCTTTCCTGATCGTGTCCTTCATCTCTTGGTGTTTTATATCTCCTCCTTCCATTATTCCCAGGTATTTGTATCCTGTCTCATCTATGTGTTTGATGTTGCTCCCATCTGGTAGCTTTATCCCTTCAGTTCTCGTTACTTTGCCTTTTTGTATGTTGACTAAGGCGCATTTTTCTATTCCAAACTCCATTCTGATGTCCACCCCAGATACAATCCTTACAGTCTGGATTAGGGTATCTATTTCCTTGATGCTCTTACCATACAGCTTGATGTCGTCCATGAACATCAGATGGTTGATTTTGTTGCCTCTTTTCTTGAGTTGGTAACTGGCATCCATCTTCTGTAGTACTTTTATTATTATTATTATTATTATTATTATTATTATTATTATTATTATTATTATTATTATTATTATTATTATTTTCTTTTTTTGCTCTATCACAGTCCTCCAATTCGACTGGGTGGTATTTATAGTGTGGGGTTCCGGCTTGCATCCTGCCTCCTTAGGAGTCCATCACTTCTATTACTATGTGCGCCGTTTCTAGGATCACACTCTTCTGCATGAGTCCTGGAGCTACTTCAGCCTCTAGTTTTTCCAGATTCCTCTTCAAGGATCTTGGGATCGTGCCTAGTGTTCCTATGATTATGGGTACAATTTCCACTGTCATATCCCATATCCTTCTTATTTCTATTTTCAGGTCTTGATACTTACCCATTTTTTCCCTCTCTTTCTCTTCAACTCTGGTGTCTTAATTTTGTCAATCAATGTCACGTCTGGTCTATTTGCACGTATCACCCTATCTGTTCTGACACCATAGTCCCAGAGGATCTTTGCCTGATCATTTTCTATCACTCCAGGTTGGTGCTCGTACCACTTATTACTGCAAGGTAGATGGTGTTTCTTGCACAGGCTCCAGTGGAGGGCTTTTGCTACTGAATCCGCAATACATCGCGATTTGAGCAACAATGAGACGTTACTGCAGAGGTTTAATTCACGACACCTAACTCGCCCAGCTGTTATTAAATCTGGCTTGAGATAAATTGGCCCCCCACGCCAAAATATTGCATGCAAATATATGCGTCATAAATTGTGAATATTGCGACGCTGCGCCTGTGAAAATCAGTAGACATATTAATATAATAATAATACTGCAGCGGGCTGTGATAACATTATTCCAAATTTTATCTTCGTCATTAAATTACGCGTAATATATTATCACATTTTTTACTTACAGGGAGTCTACGAAGTAACATATGGGTTTGCAAACTACTGCAGAATAATATTAATTAAAAATAAGAACTGTAGGTCAAATATTCGTTTTCTAGTGGAACAAATTCCGCTTCTCTTTTTCGGATTATCAAAATGAAACACTTATTTGATAGTTTTCATTTTCACGTTTTCGTTGGCGTTAATTATCGTTGTAACGCTCAGTCGCTTGCACCAGAATCCTTAGCTCTGTTGAAAGCTTATGCAACATTTGCAGCCCTTAAACGTGATAGATCTCATTAAACGTGATAGATGCTTCTCTAATCTCGTCTCTCTCTCTCTCTCTCTCTCTCTCTCTCTCTCTTTATTCAACATTTGAAGGCTTTAAACGTGTAAAGATAGCAAAGCATTTCTCTCTCTCTCTCTCTCTCTCTCTCTCTCTTACTGATGCTGCCTTTTATCTAAAAAATAAAGCAGTTATTTTAACTTTCCACAAAATATACGTTCGACCAATACATTTTTAGCAATAAGAAACGCGAAGAAAATGTTATCGAAAAACATAAAGTTAAGGACGTAAAGGCATATATTTATCCACCCTTATTTTATAAGTAAAGAAAAGAAAAAAAAAAACAGAATCAAGCACGCCACAAAGTCGATGAAATGGATTACAAGAATAGTGCACTAAAACTTCTTACAATTTTCTCCTGAATATGGCAGAAAAAAACCCACAAGATTACTGAGTATTAGTAGTTTACTTGTAAGTATTGACATATAGTACTGTACTTGAAACTCAAGGGCTTTCAGGCACTAACTGTGGCCCTTTCTCAAGAGAAGTGAAAGAGATCATTCTGACTCAAGGTCAGCAGTGTTCTGAAACTTTTTGTTGTGCTGTCATTTATATGATATGGTAGTTCTGGGCCTTGATCCATTTTGATCAGTTTCACATCTCTTGAAAAAGGGGCCACAGTTAGGGTCTGAAAGTACTCGAGTGTTAAGATAAGTATATCTTAGTTTAACCAGACTACTGAGCTGATTAACAGCTCTCCTAGGGCTGGCCCGAAGGATTAGATATTTTTACGTGGCTAGGAACCAATTGGTTACCTAACAACGGGACCTAAAGTTGGTGAACCAACGCTCTATTTTGACCGTAGATCTAGCACGCGCCCAAGTAAGCTGGAGGTCGGATCACGCCTCGTTTTATATTTAAATTTTGGCTGTATTTAATTCAGCTTCTTCCTAAACTAACTCCCATTTTCATATTGAAGTGTCATTACTGCTTAAATATACATCTCCATTCTACTTGTTAAGTTTACGTACTTAAAATTTTATTGTTATGTCTTCTGTTTCTCTCATAGATCTTTTAATTGCGTAACAAACGTCAGAAGAATTTTCTATTATCTTATATCATTTCAATTCTGTTGCCTGGCTCTTCGCATGAACGCAAATACACTTGAGAAAGAACGCATTCGACCTTCGCATGAACGCAAATACGCTTTGAGAAAGAACGCAGCCTTTGTCTGTTGCTACGAGCACAATGGCAAATTAGCTCGAATTCTATGAGTGGTGAGCAAACATGGGAGATGTTGATTCCCTTCATTGGTGTACAATGGATCCCAGCAGTCTGCAGGGCAGCCTCCTTATCAGTTTCGAGCAGACAACGTTCTCCCTAAGGGAGACGTTCTGGAGATTTGGGGGAGGCATAGGAGACAGTGTAGTTTTCGTCTCTAAAGGAGATTACTCCTTATCCTTTACACGGGGAGTAAGCCTGCAAACTACCTTTTTGTTGATGTTGTTGTTCTTGTTCTTGTTGGGGTGGGGTGGGGTGGGTGTTAGAAGAGGTCTATGGAAAAGCATAAAAATGTCTGAAAAAGGTGTTTCGCGTTGAGTTAACGATAAAGGAATTTTAAAATAGGTTATTTATGATTTATTTATTAGTATGAAAATGCAAAATATAGATCATGTGCACGTTAAACAGTATAGTAAAATTATTTCTAATAAGATATACAGGGTGTCCATAAAGTCCCAGTACCATTACAAGTATTTATTGCTTGTCATGGTACTGGGATTTATGGACACCCTGTATCTTATTTTTTTTAATATTAGTTGGTGAGACTACGCTCTATTTGACCGTAGATTTCAGCACTTTTTGATTTACGTAAAGTTACGATTATAATGTTTGCAACTTGTGCGTGGGTGGAAAATCTTGCATGCGTCCTGAGTAAACTGGAGGTCTGATCACGCCTTGTTTTACGGAAGCAGCCGCATATTTAATGACACAACATTACAAACAGATTGACAGGATCGCCATGGGATCTCCTTTGAGCCCAGTTTTCTCAAGTATTTTTATATGTCGTTTAGTTTACTAAATTTTACTGCCTGACAATAATACCTTTTTTTTAGCTTTTTTATTGACATATATCTCTAAGGTCTAAGCAATTATATATGTTTTATGTTATTAACTATATTTTAACCCTTTCGCTAATTAAAACAAACAGGCAAATATTCAATAAATAAACTATTTACATCTATCTAAGGAATCATATATGTATTATGTTATTAAGTATATTTTAACCATGTCGTTCATTAAATCAAAAGACAGGCAAATATTCAATAGAGACACATTTGAAATCAATAACAACTCTCACTTTGTGTAATGAAAACTGGATGACGTTTCGCTATTCGCCGACAGTCATCCATGATTGCAGTTTCATATCTGCCTCGACATCCATTCCCACGGAGGAAATGAGAGCTGGATTTCATTATGAGATGTATGGTATGTCGTACAAATGCGCGTGAACGCGCCTCCTTTCTCTCTCTGTCTCTCTCTCGTGTAGTATCAGTTCGACGTGCTCAACTGCCATCAGTTTCTTTGTTCATTTCTAAAGCCATTATTGACATCAGTAAACCCCGTAGAGGGGTAGTGCCATCAGTGCACCTCATGCGGAGCACTGTAGGCATTACTTAAGGTTCTTTGCAGCGTGCCTTCGACCCCTAGT
The DNA here is from genome assembly GCF_015104395.2 of Macrobrachium nipponense. Classification (NCBI taxonomy): domain Eukaryota; kingdom Metazoa; phylum Arthropoda; class Malacostraca; order Decapoda; family Palaemonidae; genus Macrobrachium; species Macrobrachium nipponense. The sequence goes on along the minus strand of NC_087202.1, from coordinate 7,313,210 downwards.
TGCAACCCCTTTCTTTCCTTTTACTGTACCTCCTTCATATTTTTTCCTCCATCTTACTTTCCACCCTCTCCAAACAATTGATTCATAGTGGAACTGCGAGGTCTTCTTCCTGTTACATCTTTCAAACCTTTTATGAGTGACCTCATAATTCTCAGTGCTTGGCCTTTGGCCTAAATTGCATATGCAATCAATCAGTCAATCAAAACATCAGTGAATAAAGAAAGTCTGTTGTCTTAATAAAACACTTGGATATTCTCTGTCTTTTCAACTTTCATACCTATTCCTCTGTCACATTTTTTCCACCTTTGGTACCACATTGGTGTTTCTCTTCAGCTTCTTCATAAACTTATTTCAAATTTTAGCCTCCAAATCTGTGGAAGCCTTGTGAGTTCGCTCAAAATTTCCCTTCATATGGAGCAATTCATTCGGAGGTCCTTCGAAATATTAAATAGCTATAGAGTCACTAGTATGGAAGTTGAGATCTGTACATAGGTAGTCTTGGGAAGGGCAAGGCATCTTGTTAAAGACCCTCTTCTCGAGACTGCACATGTATTCGAATTTTGGCAATGGGACCCCTGATGGAATACCATATTCATCCAGTGTTTCTGAATGGGACCCCTGATGGGAATACCATATTCACCCGTCTTTCTGGTTATGAAGATGTACTCCGCTGATGGCGCTACAAAGCTTAAGTACAGAAACTGAACGTAGCCTACCCTTGGAGGCCTAGAAGAAGAGAAAAGATAGGAAGGCTCCTCCATAAGGATAATCAGGGCCTCAGAGACGTCTCTGAAAAAACTGGCGTCACCCATAAATTCACATGTTTGGTGGGAGGATGCTATAATTCACAGACCTGAATGGTAAATACCAAACGCTCGAAGCATCCGCTGCGGCCTTGAAGGTGGAGCTGTAATCAGCCAGTATTAATAAATACAGCTTAGAAGACCAAGTAAGGCACAATTAATTAGAAACAAAATAGCAACGGACCGCACACCAGATCGCACAGACCTAACTACGCCATCTTAAGTTTTTGACATTAATAGGAAAAAGGTTCTGATTTTTATCTTGGCAAAAGAAACCAAATCTCTATCATTTGTGATCACATGAATTGTGAGACTTCAAACCTGGGCCCAACTAGGTGCCAGATACCGACAAAAGAGAGAGAGAGAGAGAGAGAGAGAGAGAGAGAGAGAGAGAGAGAAAAGACTACAGCGACCACACCATGAAAAGAGCAAACCGCTTTTACCTGACCAATTTGAAGAAATCCAATCCAAACCCCCTCACCCGCCAGCCCCACCCATCCATCCACCCTACAAGCGTCAACACAGCGAAGACAGAGAAATGAGGAAGTCATCTGGCAGAAAAAAAGAAAAAAGAAAAAACACATACATCACCACACCTGACAATTCACTAACTACGAACCATACACACCTGTGAACCTTGTATGATCATTCAGTGGCTTTTAGCGTTTTGTAACTGTCAGATGATGACAACTAGAGGAGGATAAATCACATTGTGAGGAAATGATTCCATAATTACACCACTGTAGCAAAGCGCCTGTCGGTGAACATACGAGGAGATTTGATATTTGAACTACATATAATGGTGAAACGAAGGTATAGAAAGGCTCTTAGAGAGTACTATAGCACATAGCCGTCGCCTATAAAAATTTCATAGATATTTAAAGAGGATATATATATATATATATATATATATATATATATATATATATATATATATATATATGAATCACGAAAATATGGAAGACTATGAATATCATATAAATAAAGACAAATTCCACGCAGGAAAGTGAAACAAAGGAGTATCACTGCGAGGCTTTTCGACTTCTCGTCCTTTACCAAGCAGTCTGCTTTAGTAAAAGGACGAGAAGTCCAAAGGCCTCGCAGCGGTACTCCATTGGTTCACTCTCCTTTGTGGATTTTGTCTTTATACATACACACACACACACACACACATACACACACACACACATATATATATATATATATATATATATATATATATATATATATATATATATAAACCTATCATTGAAGAGAGAGAGTTGGTTGCATAGAGATCCCCATTATACACAGTATATATAAAACCAACTCTCTCTCTCTCTCTCTCTCTCTCTCTCTTCAATAAGCCAATTTTTCTCCCTCTGTAGTCTCTTGACATCAGTAGTCAAATATGCTTCCAGCAGCGTCTTGGCTTTCGGTGGGAATCATGCCAAGAAGAGAATATTCGCTTTAATCAAAACTTGGAGACGACAGAAGGCAAGAATCTTGGTAGTATTCAGTTTTCAAATATCCTGCAGACCTCGGAGTGCTCTCTTTGGGTGGTGGTTCTCTTCTCCACCTCCTACTCCTTTATTTTAACAAATTTTCAATTTTAGTTTTCTGTCGTCCGCACTTCATCTTTCCGCCCTCAGATCTTAAAAACTACTGAGGCTAGAGAGCTGCAAATTGGTATGATGATCACCCACCCTCCAATCATCAAACATACCAAATGGCAGCCCTGTAGACTAAATAGTATTTATTCTATTTAATGTTAAGGTTAGCCATGTATCGTGCGTCTGGCCAAGCTTTACTTTAAGGCGTCCCGACATAACTTCACTCGACCAAATCTGGGGAGCAACTGAGCGTAGAATGTGAGTTACATACAGTATTATAAGCCGTACAGAAACCTCGACTGCATTTTTCATTTGTTTTCCACAGACCCTCTTTGCCCTTACTGGAACTGAGATTTAATTATGTTCTCTGCCACTACATGTATATGTGTTGTATCGTTAGAAGTGCAGCTAGATAAAATATATATTATTCCGTTAAATACCGGGATAGTAACTATAATATCTTTAAATAAACCACAACTGTCACTGATGAAAATGAAATAAACTAACACCATTTTAACAAGACTTTGGATGGACGACGCAGTGCTTAATAAAAATAACAGTCGCTTGGCATTATGTTTTAGACAATAAAAAAAAATCAGCACCAAATCATGACCACTTATTGAAATATATCGTTTGGCATTCATTATTTCTCTATATTTCTTATGAAACGTTGAGTCTCAATCCAGAAATACAGGCCTTCATATTACAAACTTTGTATATAAAATACATCGCACAAAGCTCAGTGTCCTGAAGAGGTCTGAGATGGAAAGGACGATTGTTGAAAGTAGAATTATTCTGCATATAAATGAAAGTAGCCAAATAAAAGGTTGGGTGTGGGTTAGGGTGGATTACATACCCCGGTGGGCACCGAGTAATACGTCCAATTCTAGCGCCATCAGCTACTAACGACACTGGCTCGTAAGAATACTAAATCAATTAGCAGAGCAGAGCCATACAAAAGCAAGGAGTTGCACTACAGCAACTTGAGATAAGTTTTCTATAAGTTCATTCAAGGAGGAGACCTATTGCAAGATCAAGTACAAGACCACGAGTTTCTAATTGTTGTTTTGGGAGCTATGTTTATGTAAACAAAATTGACTTTCTCTCTCTCTCTCTCTCTCTCTCTCTCTCTCTCTCTCTCTCTCTCTCTCTCTCTCTCTCTCTCCTACGTTCATTCACGGAGGAGACCTATTGCATGACCAAGTACAAGATCATGAGCTTCTATTGTTTTTTTAGAAGAATTGTTTATACACAAAATCGACTCTCTCCTCTCTCTCTCTCCTCTCTCTCTCTCTCTCTCTCTCTCTCTCTCTCTCCTACGTCCATTCATGGGACAGACCAACTGTAAGACCAAGTACAAGACCACGAGTTTCTAAGTGTTGTTTTGGGAGGTATGTTTATATAAAAAGTAGACTCTCTCTCTCTCTCTCTCTCTCTTTCTCTCTCTCTCTCTCTCTCTCTCTCTCTCTCTCTCTCTCTCTCTCTCCGTCTTCTTTTTCTTCTTCTTCTTCTTCTTTTTCTTCTTCTTCTCCGAAAACCCAGAAACGCAAAAAAGATATTAGAAACTCATCTAACTTTAAGTTGTAAGTCAAGGATATATACTAGTAGAGCCGTCGTCAAAAACAGTCCCGAAGAAAGTACCAATGGCTTTACGGCTCATTCCCTCTGGCATAAATCTCCGACCTTTTTCAGGGAGAAATGGGATTAGGGAGGAAGAGTTCAAAAGTACGACACGGCGTTTATTGCGCGCCAAGTCCCGTAGGAGAAAGGAGAGAAAACCCATATCGGAGCCTTAGAACTGAATCCGGGTTTATCGGCTGAGAATCGACAATGGCCACACATAGATAAAATACGCATCGTGACATTGCTCTCTCTCTCTCTCTCTCTCTCTCTCTCTCTCTCTCTCTTACCAAGATTG
>NC_087202.1:7271397-7296397 GCF_015104395.2 Macrobrachium nipponense | reverse complement strand
GAACTCTCGAGATAGACTGAGAGTTTCCAGCCCTGTGATTGGCTTATCAATAGCCAATCAAGAGCGTCGTAAGGGACTGGCCTAGACCTCAAATGCAAGGCTGATGTGAATCTACTATAGCAACGTAAATGAAAATCTAACCCTTCGGGCCAGCACTAGGAGAGCTGCTAATCAGCTCAGTGGTCTGGTTAAATTGATATATACTTAATTTGTAAAGAATATATTACAAAAATCGAGATTATTCCACTTTTACAGAGTTGAGACAAAGAGAAGGGTAACGTTTGACGCAGATGAAAAATCACTTCACCCCTTCAGTGATATTAAAACCTTGGCCACAGAGAGTATTTGTGAAGTCATTCTGAAAATACCAGAGATGGTGATTAGTGTGTGAACACCTTTATAATTAAAGTTCGGCCATTCAAAGAATGTGGGGCAAGAAAATCATTTCTCTCAAAATTATTCAATATTTTAGTCATTATTGTACAAGAAGGGAAAAAATCCACTTGATTATAAAAGTGCGATAAAAATAAGCTTCTTATAATCCTGAACTCGTAAAGATAGAGCAGAAAATGTAAAAATAAATAATGTCATTACTTTCATGATAATAGAAGATTTTATTCTTTTTTGTAAAAGAAAAAGAAGGAAAATAGCCACTTGATTACAAAAGTACGATAAAAATAAGCTTCTTATCATCCTGAACTTATTCAGATAGAGCAGAAAATGTAAAAATAAATAAGTCATTACTTTCAAAATTATTCAATATTTCATTCTTTTTAGTAAAAGAAGACCAAAAAGCCACTTGATTATAAACGTAAGATAAAAATAAGCTCATCATCATCCTGAACTTATCCAAAGATTGCAGAAATTGTAAATAAATAAAAAATAAATAAAATAAATAAATAAATGGCACAATTGATGTAAGCTTCCGAGTTAAGAGAATCTCAGGTAAATCACTCCCTAGAAAAGGCGGGAGGAGGGCGAGAGGTAGGGGACTGCCTTTGATGTTCCTCTGTCCGTCACGCGAGGCAATTCCAGCCAATCTTTCCTAAAATCTCCCCGAGATCTTAGTTCAAGGCAACTCTCCTGGAAGACCTATCAAGTCAGTCTCTAGTCTGTCTAGTATAAGGTGTTGCAATCTCTTGTTCGTCGCCCTAAGACAAATCACAAAAATTGTGATCAACAGAATCACACTGTTTGTTTGTTTTTATGTTGTTTTTACGTTGCATGGAACCAGTGGTTCTCCAGCAACGGGACCAACTGCTTTAAGTGACTTCCGAACCACGTCGAGAGTGAACCTCTATCACCAGAAATAAACATCTCTGACCCCTCAGTGGAATGCCCGAGAATCGAACTCACGGCCACCGAGGTGGCAGGCAAAGACCATACCGACCACGCCACTGAAGCGTTAAAATAAATCACAATGTCGGGCTTTTAGTTTTCTGTAAAGGAAATCTATTGAGATGGGTATTTGCTTGTCCGTCTGCACTTATTTCTGTCAGCCCTCAGATCTTAAAAACTACTGAGGCTAGAGGGCTGCAAATTGGTACGTTGATTGTCCACCCTCCAATCATCAAACATTCCAAATTGCAGCCCTCTAGCCTCAGTAGTTTTGAATTGATTTCAGGTTAAATTTAGCAATGATCATGCTTCTGGCAACGCTATAGGACAGGCGACCACCGGGCCGTGGCTGACAGTTTCATGGGCAGCGGCTCATACAGCATTATACCGAGACCACTGAAAGATATATATATATATATATTTTCGGTGGCCTTGATTACACGCTATATACAGAAAACTGGATTGCACCGAAGAAACTATTTAATTGAATTCACTATGCAATCCTTTTAGAACGACATTAGTTCTCGAACTCTTCATTTTCATTTGCATAAAATATCTCAAAACAATAATATAACCAATAAGTTTTATAAGATATGTTATTGGGTAGAGATCTTTCATACAAATGAAAAGGCAGAGTTCGAGAACATGTGGCTCTAAAATGATTGCACAGTGGATCCGAGTAATGAAGGCCAAGCAATGTGATTCTGATATATCCCAATTCTTATAATTATATTGGGGAAACAACTTGAATGAGATCAGCGCTAACGTATCGAATCTCATTTTCCTCAGATGCAACCGAGCACAGGCACCTTTCCCTGAAAAAAAAAAAAAAAAAAAAAAGCGAGACGCCATATCTTAAACACTAAACATACAGAGTGGTGTCCATAAAGTCCCAGTACCATTACATTCCATAAATACTTGTAACGGTACTGGGACTTTATGGACACACCCTGTAGAATTTCCTTGAAAGTAATCTCATCATGTTTCCCGTATCGAAATTATGATAGGAGAGATGATCTTAAATACTAAACCAAGCTAACCTAAGCTAACCTAGGGCCGTGGCAAAAATAATAATAATAATAATAATAATAAAAAAATAGACAATAAATAGGTGCAATAATTGCATGCATCTCAGGATTCTGCTATTGGATCCCCAAAACCGAATGGATAAAGGAGACGCCCTTTTTTGCTTTATTGAAAAATGGAAAAAAAATGAATGCAGAATCATATTTCAAAAAAGTAAAAATTAAAAAAATTCCAAGAAAGATATATTCTGATTATTTCACAAACACCTAAATCAAACGTGGATTCGGAGGCGTTTGTTTCTGGTGATTAGAAATTCATTTCTCGATACAGTGTGGTTCGGATCCCACCATAAGCTGTGGGTCCCGTTGCTAGGTGACCAATTGGTTCCGAGCCTAGTGAAAATATCTAATCGGTCGGGCCAGCCCTAGGAGAGATGTTAAGCAGCTCAGTGGTCTGGTTAAAGTAAGATATAGGTAACAAATACCTAAATGACTGCAGAGGGAACCAGCTTCTACAATAATCTTTCCTAATTAACGCTCCTAAACATCAGAACTTTTCTTGAGTTTATAAATTCAGTGATACCTGGTCCCCTGGGTTAGTGGTTAGTGTCCTAACGTGCCACTCAGATGTCGCGGGTTCGCGCCTCCCCAAGGCCGATGAAAAATCACTGGCTCTGTATCTTGACTAGTTACTGCTGCTGCTGCAGTGTGAGGTTGAAACCAACATTCCTTTGGAAGTTTGAATGTCAAGTCAGTGTCCCCTTTGGTGTGCTTGTTGCACGTGAATAAGTTTCATTTACTGAAATATGAAATGATTTTGGACTATAATGCAACAAAAGGTGGGGTTGATACCTTACACCTCTTAGTCAAGAACTATGCGTGTAAAAGAATCACCAATAGATTGCCTTTGGTTATTTTTTACTAGATGATTATGGTGCAGGATATAATGCTGCTGTATGCTTCATGGAAAAAAATTCTAATGTCTATACTGGAAACCAAAAGCGCAGGAATTTTGTCTCTGACTTAGCTGAACAGCTTTGTAAGCCACAGATCCAGTGGCGTTTCAGAGATTTACGAGCTAATTTCCCAATGCATATAATTCAATGTATGGAAGCCTTCATGAGTAAGGAAGACACAGCACTGCCCTCGACAACCCAGATCCAAGAAACCAAGAAAAGGCGTTCTTCCAAGTGTCCGAGGAAGCTGGACAAAAAAACAAAAAAATAAAAAAAATAAAAAATCGTGCATATCATGTGGTGACCCAGTGTGTGGTGCACATTGTAACTTTATTTGTAAAGATTGCATATCAAATTTGCTTGATGTGTAAGTCGCATTGTGTCAAAAAGAACCAAAACCAATAACCTGTATGTCTTTTTTGTCATTAATTGCTAATATTTACTTGTTTGAGGAGAATTCTAATTTTATTAAATAAAGGCATTTGTTTCACTGTTTTTATTTCTTAACACACAAGGATATTGGGTTTTATCATAAAAGGCCTGAAGAATGCACATGTAAAGTTTAGCAATTCTGAGTTCATACATAATGTATTTATCTGACTCTCTGACTCAAAAGAATGGGGTCCGTGTGAACCCCATTAGTCTTCTAGGTAATTTTGAACCCCCCAGTCCATGAAGGGTTAAAAGAGTCCCATGAGCATATTCATGTCTCCTACAAATAGGCAGCCTCCCGAGCATCTGAGACAAGAATCAATTTTATCTGAGGCCAACAACTAAATGCTATTCTGGTTGCATTTTAATACATTCGTATTTAATTTTCGCTTACTGGGGGAGCAAACCTATAAACTACTTTATTGTTGTTGTTGTTGTTGTTTTTGGTAGGTGGGTAGGAAAGTTCTATGGAAAAGCCTAAAAAAAGGTCTGAAAAAGGTATCTCGCGTTGAGTTAAAGATACAGGAATTTAAGGATAGGATATTTATGATTTATTATCAGATTGGAAATGTAAAAGAAATAATGTGCTTGTTAAAAAGAACAGAAAAATTATTTCCAATAAAATAGACCGTATTTATCTTAATTTTCGTTGGTGAAACGACACTATTTGACCGTAGATTTCAGCACGCGGCCCGAATAAGCTGGAGGTCAGATCACGACTTGTTCTTTACAATAAGTGAGATCTCTTATTGGTGTATTTCCCTTTACCTTCTCTCAAATGTCGTGATATGTCGTGAGAGTCATATTGCTCTCCTCTTCAACGACATCTCTCTCTATAAATCTATTGAGAGCATTCAGTTCGTTCTAATAAATTAAGTATAGTATATACTTTTGCCTTTCGTTTCCTTATCGCAGTTATCTGATTTATTTCCTGCTTATCAGGTTCCCTTCCTCCATATATATCTTAAGGTGAAATTTCCTTCCCAGTCCTTTTTATCCAAGAGCCACGCCCACATCTGCATTAGCAATCATTCTGGATCAATTGACGCTCTTTACATTCTTTGTAAAAACATTACTTTCCAGTCTCATTAGTTCATCATTGGACGAGTTGATTGCGTACCCGCCTATTAATTTGGTAGCGAGAGTTCGTTCCCCGCTGCTGCCGCCGATGCAGAACCAGAGAAATTTACTCCTGGTGATTGTAAATTCATTTCTTGATATAATGTGGTTCGGATCCGACAATAAGCTGTATAGGTCCCGTTGCTACATAACAAATTGGTTCCTAGCCACGTGAATAAAAATCTAATCCTTCGGGCTAGTCTGGTTAAACTATGATATAATTATCACCTCCTGTCTTAATGTTAGACAGCAAAGTTACAGTAATGTGTCATTATTCCCGAGGTGTACAGGTGTATTTTTCAAGTCACTGTACACCAGGCTGCCCCAAATGCGTCCCACTAATACATGGGGGCGCACGTATTCGGGATATTGAGTCAGAGTTCAATGTAAAATAGTAAAACAGATTCAGTATTCTGTTAACGCTACAAAACACAGCGACAAAAATTTGGCAGACGAATCTTCCTAAAAGGAACTTCTTCTCTCTCTCTCTCTCTCTCTCTCTCTCTCTCTCCTCCACCTGGCGTGGTCAAACACATCGTCCCCTGACAATTTTTTGTATCTCAGATCCTCTTCAATTACGTCCATCCACCTTCGCTTCTTCGGTCTTCCTCTCTTTCTCACTCCCATCACGCATCTCTATCTGCATCACTCTCCTCCCTACTTATGCTTCAACCCTTCTCATCAAATAGCCAGCTCCTCACTTCTTTCATTCTAGATCGAAGTCCATTTCTGTAACTCCACACATCCATCAAAGCATTGTCTGGAGCTAGGGAATTCTGATGCCTAATCTTGTAATATATCTCATTGGACCTGTGGATTCTGGCTTGAATGTATTTATCAGTAGACCAGGAGGTTTATATGTTTCTTGTATAAGTGGTGCGACCTTGTTAGACCTTGTTATGTAGTTCTTGGCACAGGTTGTCGTACGATGCTGTCTCCGAGCTTCATTTAGAAGATAGATATGATACACAATTCAGGCGCTGAGATCTTTGAGGTCCTTCAGCCCTGAAAGGGATGTTAGCACTAAGAAGAGTGAAATAGGAGGAAAACCTTAAAGCAGCTGCACTATGAAACAATAGCTACAGAGGGTGGGAAGCCACATGAAAGAAAGAGAACATGAACGGAGGTACAGTAAAAGGAATGAAAGAAGTTGCAGCTGGTGGCCGAAGGGACGCTGCAAAGACATTCAAGTAATGCCTACAGTCTACCACGTGAGGCGTGGTAGTTAGGTATACGTCGTAAACTACGGACCTCGGAAGAATGTGGCTAAATCTATGATAACTGGCGAAGGGGGGAAGATAGCAGAAAAGTAAGAGAGGAATAAAATAAAATAAAAGAGATCTTTAGTCTCTCACAGAAAGCGACCACACCCAGTGGGGACAATCCCATTTAAAAGATATGGAACACTAGAAGCGATGTATGAGCAGACTAAAGTCTCACTCCTTAGAAGTCTGCAAAAGGTGGAGTTGAAAGAGAGATAAAGGAGAATATACAGTATAACAAAAATTTAAAGTAGACCTTACTTTAAGGAAGATGAGGTCATGATTACTATATTGGCAGTTAGCTCTGATTTCATATGAAAGATTTATAAATATTATGTTTTATTTAAAAGACTGGCACTGAAAAAAGGAAGGAATTGAGAGAGAGAGAGAGAGAGAGAGAGAGAGAGAGAGAGAGAGAGAGAGAGAGAGAGAGAGACCTTACCTTACAGACCTTACAGTTCGTTCGGGTTGCCCCAGGTCCCTTAGTGTGAGACACCTCTAATGTCTACCAGAGAGTTGCTAGTACATCTTCCGGTATATTTTGCATCTTCCAATCTTGGATGGTCTGGGATGCAGTTTAGATATTTGTCGAGCTTATTCTTAAACACATCTACACTCACTCCTGATATATTCCTCAGATGAGCTGGCAACGCATTGAATAGACGCTGCATTATCGATGCTGGTGCGTAGTGGATTAATGTCCTGTGTGCTTTCCTTATTTTTCCTGGTATAGTTTTGGGCACTATTAATCTACCTCTGCTTGCTCTTTCTGATATTTTTAGTTCCATGATGTTTTCTGCTATTCCTTCTATCTGTTTCCATGCCTGAATGATCATGTAGCGTTCTCTTCTCCTTTCTAGACTATATAATTTTAAGGATTGTAGTCTTTCCCAGTAGTCAAGGTCCTTAACTTCTTCTATTCTAGCTGTAAAGGACCTTTGTACACTCTCTATTTGTGCAATATCCTTTTGATAGTGTGGGTACCATATCATATTGCAATATTCAAGTGGACTACGAACATATGTTTTATAAAGCATAATCATGTGTTCAGCTTTTCTTGTTTTGAAGTGCCGTAACAACATTCCCATTTTTGCTTTACATTTTGCCAACAGAATTGCTATTTGATCATTGCATAACATGTTCCTATTCATCATCACACCAAGGTCTTTAACTGCTTCCTTATTTGTGATTGTCTCATTATTAGGTCCCCTATATGCATATAGCTTTCCTTCTCTGTCTCCATAATTTATTGATTCAAATTTATCAGAGTTAAATACCATCCTATTTACCTCTGCCCAATCATATACTTTGTTAAGGTCTCTTTGTAGAGCGTTCCTATCTTCATCACAAGTAATTTCTCTACTTATTCTTGTATCATCAGCGAAACTACTCACTACCGAATCCTTAACATTACTGTCTATGTCTTCAATCATAATAACAAACAGTATTGCAGCTAACACCGTACCTTGTGGCACGCCGGATATTACCTTGGCTTCATCCGATTTCTCGTCGTTTGCAATAACTATCTGTTTTCTGTTGTGTAAAAATTCTTTTAACCATCTTCCTACTTTATCCACGATATTGTGTTTTCTAATTTTCTTCGCAAATATATTATGGTCTACCTTGTCAAAAGCTTTTGCAAAGTCTAGATAAACCACATCTGTTTCATTTCCGCTTTTCACATTTTTGAATATGTTCTCACGGTGGACTAACAGTTGGGTTTGTGTACTTTTTCCGGGTACAAACCCATGTTGTGCTATATTGAACAAATTATTTTTTATTAAATGTTTCATAATATTTTTCTTCATTACCCTTTCATACACTTTCATAATATGTGATGTTAGACTCACAGGCCTATAATTACTTGCCTCTAGTCTTGATCACTTTTGAAAGTAGGGGTAATATATGCTAATTTGTGCTCATCATAAATCTTGCCTGTATCTACACTTTGTCTTAATAATATTGCAAGTGGCTTTGCGATAGAATGAACAACTTTCTTTAACAAAATAGCAGGCACTCCATCAGGCCCTGCTGCAGCTCCATTTTTAATTTCATTAATAGCCTGCACAATATCAGCTTCATTAATATCTATGTCAGCTAAATATTAACTATTTTCATCCCTTACTTCTATATCATTATCTATTCTAGGGGTGAATTCTCTCTTATATCGTTCTGCCAATATGTTGCAAATTTCCTTTTTTTCATTCGTTAATCTCCCTTCAATTCTTAGAGGGCCTATTTCTATTCTTCTTTTATTCATCTTCTTCGCGTATGAGTATAATAGTTTGGGGTTTTGCTTGATATTTAATAGGGTTTTTTCTTCCAAGTCACGTTTTTCATTTTCTTTTGATTGTATAATCTTTTGTTCTGCATTTTCTATCTTACTTTTAAGTTCTATAACTTTCCATGCATTTTTTTTCTTTTGCAAGACCTTTTTTCCACTTTCTGATTTTCTGGAACAAGATCCTTCTGTCTCTTGGTATGCATGACTGATGTTTATTTCTTTTCTTCTTCGGTATATATTTATCCACTATTTTCTCTAATATTTTATATATCTCCGTATTTACCCTTAATGTCATCATCATTACGAAAATGTTATCCCAATCTTTGTTTAATTCTTCATTTATTTCTGACCATTATATTTTTTTACTGTAGAAGTTGTATTTTCCATATCCTTCCCACTTTTTAATTTCTTGCTTATCTCTGTTTTCACTTGCTTTGGAATGGACTGTTAATTCTATGACATTATGGTCTGAAATACTCGCATTATAAACTATCATTTCTTTAACATAATTCATCTCGTTCACAAATACTAGGTCTAAAGTATTTTCCTTTCTTGTTGGCAGGTGATTTATTTGTTGAATGTTGTATTCTAGTAGCATATCTAATAGCTTTTCGAATTGCCTCTTATCTTCTGCACTACTATTACTCTCTTTTTTATATGTATAAGTACATCCACAATCTCCTATTCGTTCTTTCCAGTCTACGAAAGGAAAGTTGAAGTCTCCAGATAGGAGAATAGTCCAGTCCTTGTGATTTCTACATATATCATCCAATTTTTCTATTATTAAGTCAAACTCTTTAGTATTAGGAGGTCTATATATTACTATGTTCATTAATTTCTCAGATTCAAATTCTACCGCTATTAGTTCACATTCTGAGTTACTATATTTATCATATATTTTTCCTTGTTTTTTGTCTTTCCCATATATTGCGGTTCCCCCTTGATTCCTATTTTTTCGATCTGATCTATAAGTTTGGAACCCTTTTATTTGATCATCATTCCCAGTCTCTTGGGAATACCAGGTTTCACTTATATTCATTATATCTATTTTCTTTTCAATTTGGGTTAGTTCTTCTAAGTACTCTATTTTTCTTTTTGAGTTACTCGTAACTAAACCCTGCGCATTCATCACTATGATATTTTGCGTGTTTTCTCCTTCATTTAATATTGGTAATAATAAGGATTTTCCCATGTCTCTTTCCTTTTCTGGTATGTTGTTCTTTTTTTCATTTCCAGAAATTCTGACATTAAAAAATCCAACTTTTCCATTATATTTGATCTTCCTTCATCATAGTTATTCATTTTGTGTCTGAATCTGCAATTTTCTCCGTATCTGCAATACCCTCTTGCATAATAAATACAGTTATTATCTCTTGAGTAGAATCTTGGAGCTGTTGCTTTGAAATTTTTTGCTGACACCTCTGCATATCTCGTTGATGGCTTGCTTTTTTCTTTTACCTGATATTCTTCATTCCTTTCTTTATTTGTTCCTTTCTTATTTTGGACTTTATTACTTGATTGGTTATTTATTTCATTATGATTTATGGCTACAGGGTGTATATATTTACATTTTTTGTCGAACTTACATCCTTTTCCTTCTTTTAGGTTTTTGCATATTTTTGGATGCAGATCTCTGCAATCAGAGAGAGAGAGAGAGAGAGAGAGAGAGAGAGGAGAGAGAGAGAGAGAGGAGAGAGAGATAATATTTTTCCAATAAATAAATTAAATGATTTATAATATTAGGTTTATTAAAAACTGAAACTGAGAAAAAGGAAGGAATGCAGAGAGAGAGAGAGAGAGAGAGAGAGAGGAGAGAGAGAGAAGAAAGAGAGAGGCTTTTTTCCATAAATAACTAAAAAGTTTCATAGATATTAAGTTATATTAAAAAAACTGAAACTGAAAAAGAAGACCTTACCTTACAGACCTTACATCTTGTTCGGGTTGCCCCAGGTCCCTCAGTGTGAGGCACCTCTAATGTCTACCAGAGAGTTGCTAGTACATCTTCCGGTATATTTTGCATCTTCCAATCTTGGATGGTCTGGGATGCAGTTTAGATATTTGTCGAGCTTATTCTTAAACACATCTACGCTCACTCCTGATATATTCCTCAGATGAGCTGGCAACGCATTGAATAGACGCTGCATTATCGATGCTGGTGCGTAGTGGATTAATGTCCTGTGTGCTTTCCTTATTTTTCCTGGTATAGTTTTTGGGCACTATTATCTTTCTGATATTTTTAGTTCCCATGATATTTTTCTGCTATTCCTTCTATCTGTTTCCATGCCTGAATTATCATGTAGCGTTCTCTTCTCCTTTCTAGACTATATAATTTTAAGAATTGTAGTCTTTCCAGTAGTCAAGGTCTTTAACTTCTTCTATTCTAGCTGTAAAGGACCTTTGTACACTCTCTATTTGTGCAATACTCCTTTTGATAGTGTGGTACCATATCATATTGCAATATTCAAGTGGACTACGAACATATGTTTTATAAAGCATAATCATGTGTTCAGCTTTTCTGTTTTGAAGTGCCGTAACAACATTCCCATTTTTGCTTTACATTTTGCCAACAGAGTTGCTATTTGATCATTGCATAACATGTTCCTATTCATCATCACACCAAGGTCTTTAACTGCTTCTTATTTGTGATTGTCTCATTATTAGGTCCCTTATATGCATATAGCTTTCTTTCTCTGTCTCCATAATTTATTGATTCAATTTATCAGAGTTAAATACCATCCTATTTACCTCTGCCCAATCATATACTTTGTTAAGGTCTCTTTGTAGAGCGTTCCTATCTTCATCACAAGTAATTTCTCTACTTATTCTTGTGTCATCTGCGAAACTACTCACTACCGAATCCTTAACATTATTGTCTATGTCTTCAATCATAATAACAAACAGTATTGCAGCTAACACCGTACCTTGCGGCACACCGGATATTACCTTGGCTTCATCCGATTTCTCGTCGTTTGCAATAACTATCTGTTTTCTGTTTGTGTAAAAATTCTTTTGTTTTAACATCTTCCTACTTTATCCACGATATTGTGTTTTCTAATTTTCTTCGCTAATATATTATGATCTACTTTATCAAAAGCTTTTGCAAAGTCTAAATAAACCACATCTGTTTCATTTCCGCTTTTTCATATTTTTGAATATGTTCTCACGGTGGACTAACAGTTGGGTTTGTGTACTTTTTCCGGTACGAAACCATGTTGTCCTTTATTAAACAAATTATTTTTTATTAAATGTTTTCATAATATTTTTCTTCATTACCCTTTCATACACTTTCATAATATGTGATGTTAGACTCACAGGCCTATAATTACTTGCCTCTAGTCTTGATCCACTTTTGAAAGTAGGGGTAATATATGCTAATTTGTGCTCATCAATCTTATCTTGCCTGTATCTACACTTTGTCTTAATAATATTGCAAGTGGCTTTGCGATAGAATGAACTACTTTCTTTAACAAAATAGCAGGAATTCCATCAGGCCCTGCAGCAGCTCCATTTTTAATTTCATTAATAGCCTGCACAATATCAGCTTCATTAATATCTATGTCACCTAATATTCACTATTTTCATCCCTTACTTCTATATCATTATCTTCATTATCTATTCTAGGGGTGAATTCTCTCTTATATCGTTCTGCCAGTATGTTGCAAATTTCCTTTTTTCATTCGTTAATCTCCCTTCAATTCTTAGAGGGCCTATTTTCTATTCTTCTTTTATTCATCTTCTTCGCATATGAGTATAATATTTTGGGATTTTGCTTGATATTTAATAGGGGTTTTTCTTCCAAGTCCCGTTTTTCATTTTCTTTTGATTGTATAATCTTTTGTTCTGCATTTTCTATCTTACTTTTTAGTTCTATAACTTTCCATGCATTTTTTTTTTTTGCTAGACCTTTTTTCCACTTTCTGATTTTCTGGAACAAGATCCTTCTGTCTCTTGGTATGCATGACTGATGTTTACTTTTCTTCTTCGGTATATATTTATCCACTATTTTCTCTAATATTTTATATAATATCTCCGTATTTACCTTTATGTCATCACTTACGAAAAAAAAAAATTATTATCCCAATCTTTGTTTAATTCTTCATTTATTTCTGACCATTTTATATTTTTTACTGTAGAAGTTGTATTTTCCATATCCTTCCCACTTTTTAATTTCTTGCTTATCTCTGTTTTCACTTGCTTTGGAATGGACTGTTAATTCTATGACATTATGGTCTGAAATACTCGCATTATAAACTATTATTTCTTTAACATAATTCATCTCGTTCACAAATACTAGGTCTAAAGTATTTTCCTTTCTTGTTGGCAGGTGATTTATTTGTTGAATGTTGTATTCTAGTAGCATATCTATAGCTTTGTTTCGAATTGCCTCTTATCTTCTGCACTACTATTACTCTCTTTTTTATATGTATAAGTACATCCACAATCTCCTATTCGTTCTTTCCAGTCTACGAAAGGAAAGTTGAAGTCTCCAGATAGGATAATAGTCCAGTCCTTGTGATTTCTACATATATCATCCAATTTTTCTATTATTAAGTCAAACTCTTTAGTATTAGGAGGTCTATATATTACTATGTTCATTAATTTTTCAGATTCAAATTCTACCGCTATTAGTTCACATTCTGAGTTACTATATTTCTCATATATTTTTCCTTGTTTTTTTGTCTTTCCCATATATTGCGGTTCCCCCTTGATTCCTATTTTTTCTATCTGATCTATAAGTTTGAAAACCCTTTTATTTGATCATCATTCCCAGTCTCTTGGGAATACCAGTTTCACTTATATTCATTATACTCTATTTTCTTTTCAATTTGGGTTAGTTCTTCTAAGTACTCTATTTTTCTTTTTGAGTTACTCGTAACTAAACCCTGCGCATTCATCACTATGATGGTTTGCGTGTTTTCCTCCTTCATTTAATATTGGTAATAATAAGGATTTTCCCATGTCTCTTTCCTGTTCTGGTATGTTGTTCTTTTTTTCATTTCCAGAAATTCTGACATTAAAAAATCCAACTTTTTCCATAATATTTGTTCTTCCTTCATCATAATTATTCATTTTGTGTCTGAATCTGCAATTTTCTCCATATCTGCAATATCCCCTTGCATAATAAAAACAGTTATTATCTCTTGAGTAGAATCTTGGAGCTGATGCAGTTGAAATTTTTTGCTGGCACTCTGCATATCTCGTTGATGGCTTGCTTTTTTCTTTTACCTGATATTTCTTCATTCCTCTCTTTATTTGTTTCTTTCTTATTTTGGATTTTATTGCTTGATTGGTTATTTATCTGATTATTTTTCATGGCTACAGGGTGCATATATTTACATTTTTTGTCGAACTTACATCCTTTTCCTTCTTTTAGGTTTTTGCATATTTTTGGATGTAGATCTCTGCAAATCATCCTCATATCCATCTAAGTATGCACATTTACCATATATTTCTGGTGTGACATACCTTAGGATGTTTGTAGTAACATTTTTTCTCCATATCTGCAATTCCCTCTTTTCAAAAGGTTGCAGACTTTGTCTTTTTTGTATAATTTTTTCCTCTTTCCCGTCATTGTGTAGATCTGGGTAGAGCCTCTCGGCATTTTCTTTTGTTTGGGGCTGTCATATCGTAATTTTATTTCTTCGTAAGGTATGCTGTCTTTATAGCCTCATATGTAGTATCAATTGAAGTATCCTCTGTGGCAATCCATACTTTTTAGTCTTGTTCTTTTGTTTTCCTTGATCTTTTTTCTGGTCATTTCACGTTTTTTGTTTACCTTACTTCTTATTACGGTTTTCCTCTTCTTCTTCTTCTTCCCTTTCTTTCCTTTCCTCTTCTTCTTCTTCCTTCATCCTCCAACTAATTTGTTACCATTTCAATCTTGATTTAAAATAACATTGTCCCTATCGCCATGTTAGAACATGTTTTGAGGCAAAAAAACTTACTTGTGTCTTTTTCTCATATCTTGCATTACCTGCAGCACAACCTTGGAGATGGGTCCGGGAGGAATGTTTGCATGCAGCACATTTTCTGATTAGTTTTGGTTTTGGGGATTAAACTATGCTATAACCACCACCTTACACCAGTTTTACATGCTTTTTGGCATTCTTTTTCCTAATGCCTCAATTTAGGATATTCACAAGGTTTCACCTTTATGTTCATTTTCTTTGTAGTAAAATATGTTGGTTTACGTATATTTTCTTTATGAAGTTCCTCGTTGACCACCCCTTGGATTTTAATTTGGAACTTCTTCAATCTTACAAATTTTCAAGAATGTTTTCATTTGATTTGTTCCAGTTTTGAAGGATTGTTATCCTTCGAATAATTATCTATTGAATGATTTTGTATCGTTTTTGGTTAGGACTGTTTGCTGATTTCCATAGATCCAGAAATGCCCAAGTTCCGCCCTTCCTGCTACCGTCATCCGTATTGCGAATCTGCCAAGCAACGCTAAATCTCGGCCATGTTTTTTTCCCTGCAGTTGGAGCTTACTGCCAGCTTGATTCTGATTTACAGTATTTCACTTGATAAACTAACTTTAGAAGACGCCTTTTAATCCTTACTATTTCCACACTAATCTTATCACCGTATAGTTTCACGAACACTTCTAGATCTGTTTTCTCAAATTCTAGACGGTATGTTAAACTTGTGATATTTTGTTGATTAATCTGACTTTCGAACCACAGGAACGTCCTCACCAAGCAAGATGACTACTAGCGAGAGAGAGAGGAGAAGAGAAGAGAGAGAGGAGGAGGAGAGAAGAGATAAGAAGAGAGAAGAGGAGAGACCTCTTTTTCCCCTGTAAATAAACCTAAATTATTATCAAATATTAGGTTTTTTTTTTAAAAACTGAAACTGAAAAATGGAAGGAATTGAGAGAGAGAGAGAGAGAGAGAGAGAGAGAGAGAGAGAGAGAGAGAGAGAGAGCAGAAAACATTTGGACAAAACACAGAGGCTGCAACTTAAAGCAAACGGTTTACATCTGAAAAGAGTGTGAAAAGAAGACCAAAAACCAAACGAGCCCTCCGCTTTAGTTCAAGTTTTTACGGTTTTCCGATCACTCCGCTTAAAGCAGAGAGGAGACTGTGTTGGAGAGAGAGAGAGAGAGAGAGAGAGAGAGAGAGAGAGAGAGAGAGACAGAGAGAGAGAGCCTGATATCTTCTTTCTGCATTTCCCTTTACCTCCTCTTCCTAATGAACACTTAACTTAATATTCTTTGTAAGCTTGAATTTCATATCAGTGGCCCCAGTGGTGGGCCTCTTCCATATGAATAGGTTCCAAATGAATTGGTTTCATCTTTTGAATAATAATAATAATAATAATAATAATAATAATAATGATAATAACAATAATAATAATAATAATAATCAATAACTAATAATAATAATAATAATAATAATAATAATAATAGGCCCCCGTGAGCTTGCTCCATATGAATTGGTTTCATCTTCTGATAATAATAATAATAATAATAATAATAATAATAATAATAATAATAATAATAATAATAATAATAATAATAATAATAACGTTTTATAAATGATAATGGCTTACTGAGATCACAGAGTGAAAACTTGGGGTGTAACCTTAACCATCGAAGTGAAACAATTTATATTCACAGCATCTTTAGCCCCCCCAAAAAAATAATAATAATGAGATTTCATTTAGAAAAACAAAAAATCACTGAATTTTGAAGATATTTCAAAAGTTGGTAGAATGGTAGGATGGCTGTCACTCCTTTGAAAATTATATCTGAAGTGCCACTCCTTTTTTTTTGTCACTCCTTTGAACCTATCCCCTGCGAAGGATGTCCTTCTATCCATAGTCCCCAGCAATTCCTGAGCAATTCCTGACAACACTGAACAAAAGTCATCAGATCAAGCCTTCTCTTGAAGAGGAACACCAAGGATGCATTGCATCAGGATCAAAGTTTAAAATCTAATAGTTTTTTCCCTATGGAATAAATCAAATTAAAAAAAAAAGGATCTCTCTTTAACAGTTCTGAATGCAAATGGATATTGCTAAAGGTAAGGTAATGCATATTTTAGGTAAGTCAGATAATGTGCTTTGTTTTAAATCCGTTTAAATAAAGAAAAAAGTAAATTGTAACTGAGCGAAATGTACATGAAAAAGTACCTATGATAAATGAGGTTGAAACAAAATCGACATAAGAAATGTTTGACAAGGCAAACAAGTGACGCACGAGAGAGAGAGAGAGAGAGAGAGAGAGAGAGAGAGAGAGAGAGAGTATAATACAAAAGAATTTAGAAAACAGTTTAAAGAAAAACACTGCCAAGCTGCTGGGAGTCGAAGGTATTTGTTGGAGGCCCTGCCTTTTATACTGCCACTTCAGGAAGACGGCCAGGTGACATCAACTATAGTCGATTCACATAAGGTAGATTCTTGTGCCTACGAGACGTTTGTTTGGCGGCCTCTGATTGGCTGGTACCGGGAGGTAGGCCGCTCGCTCAGTGTCATTATTTTCGTTTGTAGCTTAGAAAACTAGGAATATGTTTATTTCTTCAATTTTCTTACGTTTTACAAAAGATAGGAAAGTTTTGGTCTTACCAAAGGATTCGGTATTAAATGTACTACTAATTTATCTTTTATTGAAATCAATCAGATAAAACACAAAGGAACTACAACGAGTAAAAGTTAAGAGAGAAACATTTCATTCTTTATACCTGTTTTTATTTATCATCGAATTTTGCATAATTTATGCGATCAAGAGAAAATAATTTCGTGTTTTTAAACAATAAATTCACCCTGAGTACGCTGGTGCTTTCATATTTTAGATGCGTGAAATTTGTAAAGAGAAAATGAAGAATATGTCTAAAAATGTTGCATTCATACTTGACTCAGCCTGAAAGGAAGTCAATCTTTCTTAATTCTTTGTTGTTTATTACTTCGCTGAGATTATCAATTTATATCACTCAAAAAAGTTTCTGATATCTCTTCCGTTTGAAAATATATAAATATATTCATAAAATAAAATTAGAAACAATATTTAGAAACAACCTGACTAAAAAGCTTAGGCTGAGTTGAAGAGAGCGAAGTCTGTCGACAGAGTTCAACTTCTTTGCTGGACTGAATTCCTCGCGGCCCGCCGAGATCTGAGCTAACGATACCAGATGCATCCATCTGATTAATATTAATTTTTTTCGTTATCAGATATTTCCAGACATACTATATGATACAGGATAGAAAATGTTCGGCGGTCATAATGGGAATTCTGTATATTTAATGACAGATTATGTAATGATATAATATGCAAAATATTGTCGAAACTGCAACCCCTATATCGCTAATTGGCAACTCGAATCTCTTGCTGAGACGAACACGCAACGTTCGCCTTGCAGCTCCCATTCTTTTGGCAATTCCGTCAAACTTGAATCATTGACAGGTGCAACATAATAAGACATATTCTTCATTTTCTGTACACATATTACACGCATCTAAAATCTGAAAGAACCAGCGTATTCAGGGTGATTTTATTGTACGAAAATACAAGTTTTATTTCATCTTGATCTCGTTAATGATGCAAAATCCGATGAAAAGTAAAAACAGGTATAAAAAATCAAAGGCTTCCCTCTTCAATTTAATCGTTGTAATTCCTTTATGTTTTATCTTATTGATTTCAGGTACAGATGACTTAGTGCACAATTAATACCGAATCCTATGGTATGACGTAATCTTTCCTATCTTGAGCAAAGCGTGAGATAATTGAAGAAATATAAACATATTGCTAGTTTTAAGCCACAGACGAAAATAATGACACACTGAGCGAGCGGCCTACCTCCCGTTATCAGCCAATCAGAAGCCGCCAAACAAACGTCTCGTAGGCACAAGAATCTACCTTAAATGAATCGACTATAAGTTAACTGGTGAGGCCATATTGGTAATGAACCACGGACCTTACAGACGTAAACCTAATGTTTTATTGATGAACCAGGCCTTATGAGGAGAAATGGAAAATCCATTTACTTATAAAACACTTTACAAAATTTAATGCAAACAGATGAAAACTGCGCCTAATCGAGTTTTCTGTACAGCGTATAATTCTGTATGAAAATGTGGCCTGTGTTGTTGGCACCTATAGTAGCGCCAGACGCACGATCATGACTAACTTTAACCGTAAATATAATAAAAACCACTGAGGCTAGAGGGCTGCAATTTCCTATGTTTGATGATTGGAGGGTGGATGATCACCATCCCAATTTGCAGCCCTCTAGCCTCGGTAGTTACTAAGATCCGAGGGTTGACAGAAAAATAGACATCTCAATAGTTTTCTTTTTCGACTGAGGTTTAAGCCGAGAGACAATAGACGAAGGGTAGCTCGTAATTCATCATTTGAATAAACATTTAGCCATATACACACAGGCGCAGGCTTATCTCTAAGATTAACGCCAGTGCCACGGCCAACTTCGCCGCCTTGCAAGGATCGAAATAAATACGAATAAGGAAAAAAGGCAACGATAAAGAACAATTAACGTACCGACTTAAGCGTGATGATGAAATATCTCATTCCCCTTAATCAGTTTATCTGCGTCTATATTTTGACAATAAATAAGAGCATCAGAGATTGTAAAACAAATGGAACATTACAAAATGGTAGTTGCAACGTACTTGATTTTGCTAAATGAATTTGGTAAATGTGACGGAAGTTAAAACAGAGAGAGAGAGAGAGAGAGAGAGAGAGAGAGAGAGAGAGAGAGAGAAGAGAGAGAGAGAACTGATAATGATGACACTGAAGTATTCAACAAAAGAAATACCACCATAAAATTAGGAAAAACAGAAGAAATATTATTTTGTAGGTAGAAATACAATAAAAAAAAGCTGACAAATTATGAATAATTGACATAAACGGAAAAAAAGATAATTAAAGACGATAATTGCCTGAGCCTGGAGACGAAAAAAAAGTCAAACTAAAATGCGAAGATGGAAGGATATGAAATAAGGAAGAATGATATAATCAGTATATAAGTTTTTTTTTTAAATCCAAAATTCACATTCGCAAAGATCAAAGCAGAGGGAAAGGTTCTGCTGCAACAATTTGTTCCCTAATTACCTGTTTTCGAAACTTTAGAAGACTACGTGGGGAAGGCAAGGGAAGGAAGGGGGTGGGGGTGGGTGGGGGAATGTTCTAGGGGTTTTATTCCATAGCTGGCAATGTCAACCTTTGTCATCATCATCCTAACAGAGTTATCCCACCTCTGCCTCATAAATAAAGGTATACATTAGCTGTTAAACATTATGGGAGCCCGGTATACTCTAGAATCTCCTCGTCACTATTTACCAGATACGTTTGATCTATTTTGTATGTTTACTCAAATTTTCATTTAGTAGAGATTTCTTTCAAAAGTATTAAGTAATTTTATCCTGTGAGCATCTTTAGGAGATGCAAATTGGTATATTGATCATCCACCCTCCAATCATCGAACATATCAAATTGCAGCCCTCTAGCTTCAGTAGTTTTAATTTCTATTTAAGGTTAAAGTTAGTTATGACCCTGCGTCTGGTACCGCAACAACACAAGGCACCACGGCCGTGGCTGAGAGTTTCACACAGCATTATATACACAGAACAGAAACGTCAGCGCATTTTATACTTGTTTTCTTGAAGATTTAAATGCATATCTACTGATTACCTTCTTTGTAAGACAGAGAAACGAATACAAAGAAAAAATTACTTACTTTTAGGTTTCATTACAGTCTCCATGATCTGCGAATATATTAAATATACGTATGGGAAAACGAATCATACCTTCTCCATCCCGTCTTCTGACTCCCGACCTTTTTTGTGTAATAAAACATCACGAACCATGATTCAGGAAAATGAAATTCACCCAAGGAATACTTGATAGGTCTCTCGCAGGTCTTAAGTTGACATCTCAGAAAATTATCTAATATGTGGGCAACAAGTTCAAGAATAGTTCTGACATATTATCTCTCTCTCTCTCTCTCTCTCTCTCTCTCTCTCTCTCTCTCTTCACTTTTACGTAAAAACTAATTTTATTCCTTCGGATCTCTTGTTTATATATTTAGGAACAATGGTGTGTATAGTTACTTCTCCCCCCCCCACACCCCCCCCCCCCCCCCCCCCCCAGCCACCCCAACCACCTCTCTCTCTCTCTCTCTCTCTCTCTCTCTCAATTCCTTCCTTTTTTAATTTTCAATTTTTTAATAAAACATTATATCTATAAATCATTTATGTTATTTATTAAAAATCTCTCTCTCTCTCTCTCTCTCTCTCTCTCTCTCTCTCTCTCTCTCTCTCTCTCTCTCTCATATATATATAGTCAGCATAAGCCAATTTCCTTCCAAGCCGAGCTGCATAACTATTTTTATTCACTTCCTCGACGCGAAATTTATGGAATATCCGCCAAGGGGAAACGGCTTTGATCTCTTGACAACTTTATTAAACCGAGTCTGGATAAAAAATCATGACATTATCTATTCCGAGGATTAAATGGCATCTTTGTCGTATCTTATTTACATGACGTCAGCTTGCCTTATTTTTAAGATTTATTTTGAGGCTGCATATATATAAGATAGATAGCATTATGATAATGCTAATCAAATGGTAATTAACGAGGTTATTTAACACAGTTCATCTTATGTTAAATAAGTATTTTCGTTGCTGACAAGTCATCTTAGGTTAAATAAGTATTTTCGTTGCTAACAAGTCATCTTATGTTAAATAAGTATTTTCGTTGCTGACAAGTCATATTATGTTAAATAAGTATTTTCGTTGCTGAGAAGTCATCTTATGGTAAATAAGGATTTTCGTTAATGAAATGTCTGTTTATTGTACTGAGCACCTTCTATAAAAGGTATTATCATTATACAAGATATTATATTATATCCCACAGCACATTTTGTGCCTCAAAAAATAAAAAAGAAGTAAATAACTAGTAAATATGCGTCCTGGGATTACAAAGGATAATAATTATTATATATAAATGCATAGTTCCCTCAATTTGGCTTTGCGCAAGCCAAACGACGGAACCGTGGAAGAAAATACATTTGTACAAATAATATCAAAAATAAAAATACAAATAATGAAAATAAACAAGAAAGATAAAAGTAATTAAAATAAAAACAAACGAAAAAAATACAAATAATAAAATAACATAAAAATAAAAATAATAAAAATTTGAAAAATTAATAAATATATAAATGAAAAAAGAACGGCATATTTATCATTGCACTAATACTTGGTGAGGTATTTTACGAATCCACTTTTCATGAAAGAGACTGGAATACTTCTTTCGGCACACTTGAAAAGGGTCGCCATCCAGATTGATTCGTCAGTGAACAACATTCTTTTCCCCTCATTTAAAACCCATTCTTCACGAACGTTGACGTAAGACAGCCTTTTCTGTTTCCCGGGTTCTAATTGACCCGACCTCTTTTCCACGGACGCTTTCTTGACCCCATTTCGCTCGTTCAAATAATACTGAATTGGTAAGGATTTTCCACCTTAAGCTCTCTGGCAGTAATGGTTGACTTCCTTCAACCTCTATCCTCACGAGGCTAAGGGTCCCCGGGGGTAACCAGGGCACACCTCCCCCAACCAGTGTTTGAGCCTCGACAAACACCTCTGACCTCTTCCTACCCCCTCCTGGTACAGTCACTCATATAAGTTCATGGATGTCCGGGTGTTTGAGGGAGATTTCCGTTTCACCCATTTCTGGATGACAGGTGTCTGGGAGTGCGAAACTGGCCAAATGTTCATGTAACTAACTCTGCTGTAGAAAGTGTCGGTGTGTGCCAGTCTTACGTCACTATACAGACCCGTCGTCCAGAAAGGAGTTGGATGGAATTAATTGATATGAGTGACTATATGTTCTTGATACTTAACCTTGACGAATGTGGACGTATCAGGAAAGGTCTAGCAGGTGCGTCGGCTAATTTCGCCGGTCTTTCAATTTTTTTTAGCTTTTATTATAAAAATACAATTACATTATTTGGATAATTCTGTTAATACAAAAATATAAATACATACTTAAATAATACTTTGCTACAAAATCAATATAAATAAAAATCAAAATGTATAGTTTAAAAATTCTTTAGTTACATATTTGGAAATATTGCTTGAATATCTACATTTGATATACATCATTTGTGATTCTAATTTATTTTTCAAAAGAACACTTATATTTTGGCAGCTATTGTTGTTTATAACACATCCACAAACAATACAAATAGCCGGTGATCAACAACATGGCAGTGTTTTTATCAACAATTGATTTTGCTGCTATATCACAGAATAATAGTTTCAAGAAACTATAATTATTAAAACACGTTTAGAGTACTCATTTACAAGTCTAAGTCATCAGGTGATACCGCTAAGGATCGACAATCCACAGTCGGCAGAATCCAGAGAGATTTCCTACATTCAGTCAGAGCCGAACACGAACACCTTTGGATCTTGACAGATGTCTGCTTAGTAATCCCCTCATGTACCGGTTGAAATCTCGCGTCAAGGAAGACGCTGGCATTTGTAAATAAGAGTTGTAGGCCTCGTTGTGACGCACTGAACGTACCTATCTATATTATTCAGAAGACGAAACTTATTCTTAAGGAACACACCCACCAAAGGGGCCACTGACTTGAAAGTCCAGCTTCCAAAAAATACGGTGTTCATTAGCAAGAAGTAAGACGAGGCAGAGGGAAATACAGAAAGAAGAGAACCCACTTATCAAAAAAGATAAAAAAAAATAATCAATTAATAAACAGATAAAAACGTATTAAAACGCAAGGAGTATAGTATTGAGGTAGTAATGTATTGCGCCTTCCAATTGCACGACTTCCTCAGGCAGACTGTGGTTCCAAAGTCCAACGGTTTGAGGAATAAGGACCTCTGGAACTGAGGAATAAAGGACCTCTGGAACTGAGAATAAAGACCCTCTGGAACTGAGGAATAAAGGACCTCTGGAACTGAGGAATAAAGGCCCTCTGGAACTGAAGAATAAAGGACCTCTGGAACTGAGGTATAAAGGGCTTCTGGAACTGAAGAATAAAGGTCCTCTGGAACTGAGGAATAAAGGACCTCTGGAACAGAGGAATAAAGACCCTCTGGAACTGAGGAATAAAGGACCTCTGGAACTGAGGTATAAAGGCCCTCTGGAACTGAGGAATAAAGGACCTCTGGAACTGAGGTATAAAGGCCCTCTGGAACTGAGGAATAAAGGACCTCTGGAACTGAGGTATAAAGGACTTCTGGAACTGAAAAATAAAGGTCCTCTGGAAATGAGGAATAAAGGACCGCTGGAACTGAGGAATAAAGGAGATCTGGAACTGAGGAATAAAGGACCTCTGGTCGCCCTCTCTCTCGGCAGGTAAAGAGGATCAGGGATCATTTGTGAATGTGAGAGACCTCAATTAATCCCTGATCCTCTTCTGAAGGTTCAGGTAATGATCACGAAGGCTGTTTATCGAAGGGCTTTAACGTTTTGTTATCATAAAATAATGACAAATGGCAAGAGAGGTGATTTGCCGAGGAGATGAGTGATTTGTGACTGGAAATGAGGTGATGAAAAGTTAGTTCACTTCCAAAATAATGTAACTTTAGGAAAGAAAGCAGGAACAAGAGCAGCCTTGAAACAAAGAAGATATTGTGATAGTTTGTTTGTATGGTGTCGTTTATACGCAGCATGGAACCAGTGGTTATTCAGCAACGGAAACCTAACGGCTTTATATGCGACGCCCGAACCACGTTTAGAGTGAACCTCTATCACCAACCAGAAATACACATCTCTCACCCCTCAATGGAATGCCCGAGAATCGAACTCGCGGGTCACCGAGGTGGCAGGCCAAGACCATACCGATCGAAACGTAAAATATTCAAATGAACAATTGCAAATATTGCTAAATAGTAGTCCTTTACGCAGAAACATAACATTTCTAAAATTTCAAAGTTAAAACATTTTATCGCTAAAATAATAATGCCAGTCATGTTACCGACAGCAAAATTCACGTGAGAGAATAATTGCTCACGAAACACCCAGTCGATGTGTAAGATGTTGTTGAAGGTTCCATTGGGTAAATCATATGCAGTGGAGTTTATAATCTTTTTTTTCATGGCTAGGCTAGAAATTTTGCCTTTTATTAGTGACTCCAGTAATGGAAATGTGTGTGTGCATGGAAGTCACACTATAACAGACGCACATACACATACGCGAGCACACAACAGAGATGCCTTCGTGTTTTGTTTTAGTTTATTAGTTACTCGTCTTCCTTCCTCTACTGGAAATGGTACTTGAGTTTCGTTGGTGTTCTTTTAATTTGCTTTATGTATTGTAACCTTATGTTTTTTAGATGAGTAATTATTTTTATTTTATTTTATTATTGTAATTTTCAGCTTGAAAATGGGGCTGGTCCCTGAAACGTTCTTTGAATAAACGCCCATATGAAACAGATGTCTCCATTTAAACCCTTACCGCCATATATATATATATGATAATATATATGATATATATATATAATATATATATATTATATATATTTATATATATATATATATATGTATATAATATATATATATATATATATATATATATATTATATGCATACATAGTGT
>NC_087202.1:7263897-7268897 GCF_015104395.2 Macrobrachium nipponense | reverse complement strand
TCTGTTTCCGAGGGGCTCTTTAACTATTAACAAACGGGGAACAAGAGGAACTTCCTATTGTGGCGTCCACTGAATACTGATTCTCCTGTCAATGCGCCAATGTTTGGTCGAGGTTGCAGGGTTTCGAGTTTCGACATCATCATTCAGGACTCACTTCCCGTCCTGGGAGGATGTGTCTCTCAAGTGCTTCTTCCACTGAGGAGGTTCCTGTCTCGCCATTAGGACGCTTTGTGGGGAAAGTACTGCTGTCACTCTTGGTCCAGATTATGGGATTTTTTTACCTTTTTATTTGGGGGTGGGGAGGGAGAGGGGGTGGGTTGGAAGGCAAAAATCTATCTTGAACTACAAATATATAAAATTATATTCTAAACTGCGTCATGAACGTGAATTTTACTCTTTTTTTTTATCTATCCATACAGATGATAGTCTATATACATTTAAATACACACCAACACACATATATATGCGCAATAAGTAGCTAAAAATGTCCGTTATTATCTAATTCGCTCTTCCTCGGAATTAATGTATCAATTAATGAATTTCCCCTTCGGTTAACATATATGAAACTATATTAATTCCGAAGTAGAGCGAATTGGATATTAAAGGACGTTTGTAACTTAACGCATGTTTATGAACCACGGTGATGTGATAAAAATTCATATATATGTATACATACATATAAATATATTAATATAAACATACATGCACATACATAAATATGTATATTCATTATATATGTACATTATTATACATGTATAAAAATATATATATAAATCTATTTACACATTTCTATTTATTCAATATATATATATATATATATATAGATATATATATATATATATATATATATATATATATTATATATATATATATATACACACACACACACACACATGGTACTCTGCTAAGCAACTGTTGAATGACAGACTATCTTCGGAAGGGAAAAAAAAAAAAAAAAAAAAAAAGGCCTGAAGGCCTTCAGAGACTGAGAGTTTGAACACTCGCAATTTAAGAAAGCAATTCAAGAAGTCTCGTTAGCAAGTTCTCTAAGCGTTACACGACAAAATGCCGATTCAAAGTTCGTCAACAATAACTCAAAAGCAATATCTATGGTGCATCACTATACCGTGACAGGATATGATGAGTTAAAAGCCACAATAATGTATAAATATGAGACTGTATTTTTCAGCTGGCTGAAGAGGACGGTTGTGCAACCGGTAGAAAGCTCCCTGCTTTTAACCTTTCTGTATTTTGTTAAAATATACGGTATCATATACATTATTGTGGCTTTTAACTCATTATAAAAAAATATTTCCTCGTTGTACGAATGGTTAACGTACTCGCCTACCAATTCAGTAGTCACGAGTTCGACTCCCTGTAGCTCTGCCAACGTGGGATCAGAGGAATTTTATTTCTGGCGATAAAAAATTCACTCCTCAATATAATGTGGTTCGGATCCCACAATAAGCTGTAGGTCCCGTCGCTAAGTAACCAATAGGTTCCTAGCTACGTAAACATATCTAATCCTTCGGGCCAGCCATAGTAGGAGAGCTGTTAATCAGTTCTGTGGTCTGGATAAACTAAGATAGACTCAACTGTATCAAAAGTAATGCTTCTGAAGAAGCGAAGTTTAAATGAACAAAGACGAAAGTTTGTACAGATATTGTTACAGCATTCACTGCATAGCGTTTTCGGGCTTACATTGGATGGAGATGCAACCCATGGAAAATACCCTGCCATCATTCTTCACAGTCTTAAGAATGTTAATTTATTTTCAATTCTGATATCATTGAGGCGTTCACAATATTAAGGATCTCCAGGGGCTGATTTGAAAAATTTTTTTTTGAGAAAAACGCGTTTGTGAATTGGCATTTTCAAACGCCTAGTTAGATAATGGGATTTTCAACCACTTTGGAGTCTATAGTATATATGTAAATACGCTTTTCCATGGGTAAAAATAGGATATTTTTAGAAGACTTTGGAGCAAAAAAAAAAAAAAAAAAAAAAAAGAAGTTGCGACTTAGAGCTCTGGGGACCCTTAATATTGTGAACGCATCAATTTGATACAAGAATAGTCTACAGCTTTGCTGAAATCCTTCATATTGCAAAAGAAAAAAAAAAAAACATAGACTCCTCGACACTTATTTGGATGACTTACTAGCTCTCATCCTGCATATAAAAGTGATCTACGTCACAAGACCTCATTGGTATTCAATAAAAATTATCGCAATTCCAACGAGCAAAAAAAAATAATAGTATAAATATCTGAAATGTGTCGCCATCAAACAAAAGCAAATCATATAATGTTTTTCTTCACTCGGTTCCTGGCATATCAAATAGGTATTAAAATTCCATTCCATTTTATATATAACTGTTATAAAAACGAGTCGATTTGCCTCGAGGTGATTTGGGAAAGGAACTTAATGTTTCCAAATATCGTTATTGACAGGTGTGGTAGTGATGTCTCGTATATTAAAAGTGTTTAGTGACATGAAGGCGTCTGATATTCATTCTAACACCGCCTGCATGAAGTTATAGAATGCCAATATCGGGGTTTCATGGCCTCTTGTGTAAAAAAAAAGAAAAAAAAAGCGCAATCGAGTTTTCTGTACAGCGTATAACCAATGCCACCGGAAATAGATCTATCTTTCCGTGGTCTCGGTATAATGCTGTATGAGCCGCGGCCCTTGAAACACTTAAAGCACTGCCCGGCAGTGGCCTATCCAATATCGTTGCCAGAAGCACGATCATAGCTAACTTTAACGTTAAATTAAATAAAAACTACTGAGGCTAGAGGGCTGCAATTTGGTACGTTTGATGACTGGAGGATGGATGATCTACATACCAACTTGCAAAACTCTGGCCTCAGTAGTTTTTAAGATCTGAGTGCGGACAGAAAAAAAGTGCGGACGGATAGACAAAACCGGCGCAATAGTTTTTTCTTACGGAAATCTAATAAGCAAATTCATGAATAATTAATATTTATGTCTGGGTGACTCATATAGAAAGTATTCAGCGATAAACGGATTATGCTGAACACTTAAAAGAGGATGAAATCGCAAATACTGGTGACAGTCACAAGGGAACACAATTGATATATATTTATCGAGAGAAAAGAAATCAAAGTGGGGGATGGGGGTTGGGGGTGGGAAATTGGCAGTCAAGAGACAAAACCCACCTGTTACAGTTATTAATGGTAATCTCCACTAATTAAAGTACTACATATATTACTGGGCAGATAGCGAAACCAGGTATTTCACGAATTGCCCGAAATTCCGGGCAGAGCTTGAAATATATATATATATATATAAATATATATATATATATATATATATATATATATATATGTGTGTGTGTGTGTGTGTGTGTGTGTGTGTGTGTGTGTGTGTGACTTTTCTTTACTGTAATTAAGCCAATATACCTCCCACTTGCTGTTCAGGATTACAAGTAAAGACACTTCTGTCTTCAAGTCGTTTCGTCCTAAGATAGACTAATGAGAAATCTGGGCAGTTATTCAAAACGGACTCTCACTGCCGTGTACCACCAAGAAATGTACTACAAGACACCTAACGCAGCCAAATCTCTGACACAAGAATGTCCAAAAAACAATAGCTAAATACAGACAAAAAAACAATGCTGAAAAAAAACAAACAGCTAAATACTAACATTTGAAAAATTCGCCGCTCTTCCCATCACCGAACTCATCCAAAAGTCAGAAATTCCGCCCCAGAGATCTGTCACGGTCACCATTTCGAAAAAAACACTGAATACTTGACTTTCATTTGCTACTAATAAGAAAAACAGGACACCAGTTAAGTGAACTGTGATTTTAATCTATGCTAATCATCTAATTATAAATAGAAAAACTGAGTGTACGAAATTACAAGCAACATCTGTGACAAGGGTTCCAGGAAAACCTACAAATGAAACAGACCCGTGACTGAAAACAGAATGGAGGACCGAGACGCATCTGTTAATGGCAAAATAACATAGCAGGGAAACCACGGTTCTCCTGAGCCAATAGGAGACGGGGATCATATCACTGCGGGCAATATAGCGAGTCACTGGTCAGCGGAGGCACAACCTACGTCACCAAAAATGATAAAGGGACTTACTTGGTTGATGCAGTGTTGTTCGTTAGGAATTTTTGACGGTAGGACCCGTCGTATTTAGCGTCGTTGAATGCCAGCTGACGTCACCGGGATAACTAGTACGGCTGCAATAATCACTCCCGGTAAAGCTGTAAAACTGCTGGTATAACTCTTCGTACGAAACGAACTGAGTGTTCCTCCCTTTTCAGCCCAGTCTAGGAAGGAGTAGCAAGGGCTGCAAAACACAAGTATACCGCAGAGCCATCTATTGACTACGACTGCATCGCAGCAGGAGAGCCATCGTATGTTTTTCTAGTACTACAGGCGTTTAACTGTAGAGAGAAAAAAAAGTATTTAAATTTACTTAAGAACCGAAGCACAAAACCAGCATCGGAATAAATTTAATTCTGGAGAAATTTCTACACAATATAGGGTGGGTGCTCGACAATTAGCCCACTGATTCAACTCTTGCATTAGAATTTCGCTTACAGAAATGCTTTTAACTGGCATTTCTAAGGCACGTTAATTCAGGCTTTCATGTGTACAGATATTGAAATTACTTGCAGTTCTCCAGGTATAAAATGAAACCAAGAAAATGGTTTTTATATGTATATATATATATATATATAATATATATATATATATAATATATATATATATATATATATGATTCCCATAACCTATGCAAAATTTTTAAGAACAAAAACCAGCCTAAAAAAAAAAAATATGATGAAATATATAATAATAATAATAATAATAATAATAATAATAATAATAACATTACAGATACATAAGCCTGTTAAATTCAAAATCTGCACTTAGAATCGACCGCACTCCCTCTCCACCGTGTTAGTAAAATGCTAAAATTCTAGCGGCTAACATGACATTCTTTTGTGATCTCAAGCAAGT
>NC_087202.1:7249206-7251706 GCF_015104395.2 Macrobrachium nipponense | reverse complement strand
TTCAAAATGTACTGTTTTTCCGGAAGAATCACTTGTTTACCGCAGGTATCCTTCAAAGTGTGGCTAGCCTATGAACTCCTCCTCCTCTCTGTAGAGTGAAAATCGCCCTTATGGCTAATTTGGTAGTGTCAGTTTGTATATTAAGCCTTCTTTTGACTATGGTGTTCTTTGTAAAATCAGTATGCCTCAGTAAAGGGTCCGAATAGGACCGAAAGTACTCGGCCAACTTGTTTTTCCATTTTTTTTCGTTCGTGGCAAATAAACCTTTATATATATATATATATATATATATATATATATATATATATATATATATATATATATATTATATATATATATATATATATATATATATATATATATATATATATATATAGTATATATATATATATATATTTATTATATATATATATCTATTATATATATATTATATATATATATATATATATATATATATATATATATATATATATATGTATACCATATATATATATATATATATATATATATATATATATATATATATGTGTCATTTACGTGCGTGCGCGTGATACCAAATACACCGCAGAGGAACTCATCCACCCAGATCCTTTTCACTTAGAAGGAAACCTTTTGCGACCTACATGAAATATTACATTTCCTGCGGTAAAGGTCCCATTGTCGGCCTCTATTGCCAAAAGCGAGAAGAAGAAGGAAGAAAAGCAGATTTATTACCTCTTGCTTTTGTTGGCTGGCTGGTCCGTTGGTATAGTGATTAGTGCTGTAATATGACACTCGGATGTTGTGGGTTCGCTTCTTCTTCCCCAGAGCGATGGAAAATCACTGGCTCTGTCATGATCAGTTACTGCTGCAGTGTGGGGAGGGGGGGTTGTCTTTAGTGGTGGGAGATTGAACTAACATATTCTTTGGAATCTTAACTTCAGGTTAATGGCTCCTTTGGTGGGCTTGTTCCATGTGAATAGATTTCATTTTTAATAATAATAATAAATAATAATAATAATTGGGAAAAACTCTCTATCACGAGCGTATATGGAATGTTTAAGGGTCCACAATGATAAAAATGTTGAGGTTCAAGTATAATTTATAAACACTTCATAAAAGCTTTCGAACCCTTCCCTAAGTACATCTTCAGTCCAAATGAAGATGAACCCAAGCTTTTATTAAGTGTTTATAAATGATACACGAACTTTTAGCATTTTTTTTATTATGGACCCCTTAAAACAACAACAACAACAACAAGAACAACAATAATGATAATGATAATGATAATGATAATGATAACACTGTGCATTGCTTTATGTAACACTTTTGAATTACTAGGGGTTTTTCATATCAATATACATTTTATTTCTGTTCCCTGAGGTTCCGGTCTAGTTATGTGTGGAGTCTATTCTTGATTACGAATTTTTATCAAGGATACATTTATATTAACATGAATTCAGATCATTTCCCATTGGCGCTTGACAAAATAATAAAGTTAGTTGAATTATGTGCATCTAATAACGTATTTTCATTCGGGGAACCATTCTACAAGTAAAAATTCCAATGTAGTATGGATAGTCCTTTAAGTCTGTTTTAGCCAATCTGTACATGGAATATTTTGAAACTACAGTAATAATTGCAGTAAAACCCAAAAACATGCTGTGGATGAGGTGTGTGGATGATATTCTAACATTTTGGGATAATAGGTTGGGCAATTTTAATGAATTCCTCTCAAAATTAAACGCATTAATGCCCAGCATCAAATTTAAAGTTGAATGGGAAACAGACAACTCAATTCCTTTTCTTGGCGTTTTAATAATCAGAGACATGACAGAATACAAATTTACCGTATACAGAAAACCAAAGTTCTCACTTTCATACATTTATTACTTTAGCTATCCCGACATTGCTATCAAGATAGGTGTAGCCAGCAACCTGTTCTTAAGAGCTTTACGAATTTGTTCCCCAGATTTCCTGGAAAAAGAATTTGAACTAATTCCTAAGCAACTTTCGTCTTTAAAGTATCCTGACCATATAATGGAGAAAACAATTCACAAAGCAAACGTAATTTTCTACCGACCCCCTAAAGACAAGACCAAAGATACACCCAACAATAAAACAAAAATTCCACACCTGGACACGATTAAGAAGGTGACTAAGACCCTAGGAAAATCTAACCCTTTTGGATTTACATACCCAAACACCTTAGCCAAATCCCTGATTAACGTCCAACAAAAGACATCTCCCAAGGACACTGGGGTTTATCAAATCCCATGCCAGGACTGTGACCAATCTTACATCGGATTTACTGGTAAATCACTTCCCCAGAGATTAAACAACACAAACGGTCAGTTAGGTATGGACAACAGAACTCAGCTATTTTCAACCATATAAATGAACATAACTATAGAATAAACTGGAATTTGTCACGTGTAATTTATAGCAGCAACTGCCGGTACAAGAGTCAAATGATGGAATCGGCCTTAATAAAAGAGAGGCAGGTAATGAACATCTCAAA
>NC_087202.1:7214206-7241706 GCF_015104395.2 Macrobrachium nipponense | reverse complement strand
TCATTCCTCCTCGATAAATAAGTAAAAACATATTTATAGAAGAAAGTAATGGGGTGTTCTTAATTATTAGCTGTACTTTGAAGGTTACATGGCTTTAGAAAGTCGGCGTAGAACGATAATTGAAGGATTTTAAGAATCCTAAATGTTAGAAGGAGTTACAAGGATTATGATGTCTCAAAGACCTTGCTAGTCCATCCGAGGAGACAGAATTTTGTACGAAAAACAAAAAGATGGGATCCGTAAGATATGTGTGCATATAGTTTTAGTTAAGGAGGGAGAGAGAGAGAGAGAGAGAGAGAGGTTACAAGCGATATTTCCGAGCCTCACTAAGCATAAACAACAATACAAGTTTAATTAAGCTTCACGGAACGCTAATATCTAATGTGGAAAACACAACCAACCCTTTTATTCTGAAAGTAAACGTCTGTTGGAAAGGAATGGTAATAACTTTCGTATATTCCGAATGGGGACTGAATTGCTTTTCCATGAAATTAGAGAGAGCAATTAAAGGTGTGCACAGCCAATTAACATCGTCAAGGTGTCAGGTTTGGGATGAATGGGCCTAATAATATGAATAGGTGGGTGGATATGAAACGAAGTTATGTACAAACAGGAATAGCAAGAATATATATATATATATATATATATATATATATATATATATATATATATATATATATATATATATATGTATATATATATATATATATATATATATATATATATATATATATATATATATATATATATATATATATATATATATATATATATATATATATATATATAATATATACTATATATATATATATATATATATATATATATATATATATATATATATATATATATATATATATATATATATATATATATATATATATATATATATATATATATATATATATATATATATAATAATAATATATATATATATATATATATATATATATATATATATATATATATATATATATATATATATATATATATATATATATATATATATATATATATATAGGTATATAGGTATATAGGTATATAGGTATAGATATATAGATATATAGATATATGATATAGATATATATATATATATATATATATATATATATATATATATATATATATATGTATACTATATATATATATATATATATATATATATATATATATATATATATATATATATATATTCTTCATCACTGGTGGGTTAATCCTCGAATGGAATAGGTACGGGGATACGGAAGGACATGGCACATTACATGATTCTTTATTACTACGACGTTTCGAGACAAAGTCCCATCTTCAGGCTAAAGGCAAGAATAAATATTACATCATTACCAAACAATTAGGAGTTAACGTAAAATTATTATAAATTAAAGTATTTCTAGTAAAAATTACGAATTAGAAAATCTCAAAGAATGAGTATTACATCAATACATAACATATTCAAGAAAAGGAAATGTAAAATCATAAAAAATTAAAATATTTCTAAGTAAAAATTACGAATAAAACATTAAACAGAATATATGTATATATAAAAAAAAAAAATATAAAAATATTAAAAATGAGGAAAATACCTTGCTCAAGCAGAGTCCCGCCGTTCCGTGTCAGGACGGTGGAAAAAAAGTCAAGAAGAGGCAAAGAACAAAGTGACGTGTCTTTATGCTATATACAAAGGTACTGAGGTAGTATGGTTGTTAAGTGAAGGTACCAGTTTCTTAATTGCCAAACTTTCAAGAACGAGGAGGTGGTGTTCATATGGTGACGTCATAAATGACCTTAAAGTTGTTATCAATCTATCTCTGCCCTACAGATTCTGGCGTGATTCCTAAATATTTGATTGCTCAGGGGTTGGATAATTTGCTGCCCGTTCGGTAACTTACACCTCTATGAACATCACATCTCACTTTGAGCAACCGCGCGTACTTCCTACGTAGGTCTGCTGATTACATCGGCAGCAATTAAATAAAATACACTACACCGGATTGCATCAAGGAGAGCAATTTCTCTTTGTGTTTTAGGAAGCTACCAATATTTCTAGGATTTATGCAAGTGAAATCTGGTATCAACTGCTGGATAATGGCGGTTTAAAATTTTCTTAAGGGAGGGCAAAAACTTCCTATCATGTATAGGTAAGGTATTTTAATATATATCTAAATTTTTGTGCTAAAATGGACTGGACTAGGTGGATGAAAAAAGTTATTGATGGTATTTTTGACGTATTTAAAAAATAACCCCGATGGGTAACAATTGCTTTTGAAAAATCCCTCAAGAAATATTATTTCGTCATGGAATAATTTCCAACTTGATGTTAGGTTTATAGCCCTGTGGAGGAGCGTTGATAAAGAATTTAATTTAAAATTATAAAAACAAAAAACTGTAGAAATTCAAGCCAAGACCGGGTAAAGGTAGGTTTCCTGTAGATTCCTATGTTAAAACAGTTATCTTTACGAACTACCATTGTATCTAAAAATGCTAATTGTTCATTTTCTTCTAATTCACAGGTAAATTTAATATTTTGATGTTTGGAGTTAGCATATTGTAAAAATGAGTCGCTATGATGCCTATCTTTAAACAAAACAAAAAGTGTCATCTACATACTTCGGTAAAAAAGTGGTTTAAAAGCGGAGGGCAATTGTCCAGCAGTTCCCTTTCAAATTTGAGCATAAAAATATTGGCGAATGTACAACTTAGGGGATTCCCCATACCTACACCCTCTATTTTGCAAATAAACCTGTCCATTAAAAATGAAAGCAGTGTCCCGCACTGCTAATTCTAAACAATTTCCTAAAATCATCACGTTAAAGCCACATAGTAGTATCGTTCTTTTGTAAAAAATAGTATCTAAAATAAAGCTGATGGTTTCCTCCACAGGTATATTAGTGAAAAGTGCTTCAACGTCGAAGCTTGCCATGGTTAGGTCAGAATCATGTAATGTGCCATGTCCTTCCGTAGTCCCACCCCTACCATATATATAAATATATATATATATATATATATATATATATATATATATATATATATATATATATATATATATATAAATCTATACAACACATCATTTCGAACTTCCAGCTCAACCTCGTAATAGAGAAACACCAGCCAACTTTCTACACTAGTCCGTTAGAAAAGGCACATCTTTAAGAGCCTGTCATTCTTAGCCACGAAAACAATGACAAAGTATCGTAATTCAGATCTAAATCTTTGCGAACTATTGCGGGATGGAGTGTTGTTTTTTGTTGGGGAGGGGAGGAAGTAGGAGGGGACGAGAGTAGGTGGGATTGGAATGGAGACAAGAAGTAATTAGTGGATTATGGTCTTTAGATAAATCTGTATTTCCCAAGGGGAAGAGTAGGGAGACTTGGGGATTGGTTTTATTAAGCCACACGTAGGAGGTGGAGACAGGTAATTAGTGGATTGCTGGTCTTAAAATAAGTCTTTATTTCCCAAGTGAAGGTGGGGGACTTTTGGGATTTTAATAACCCCACATGTAAAAAGGATTCACGTGGCAAAAGTCAATTACACGCGACTTAAAAAACAATATATTTCGTTATCCTGATTGGATTTTTCCGGATTAGATAAGTGATATTATAGAGATGTTTTTTTTTACTTTCAATTACCCATTGTTTATTTGTCTGCTTATTTATATGTATATATATGATATATTTTTCTTAGATCAGCAGATAACTTATTCTGTTCGATGGAATTCTTATCAAAGTTAAATATGCAGGGTTTAGGAGGTTTGTTCCTTTTTGGTAAATGATAAGAATTGTTTTGATTACCTGTTATAGCAATTTATATATATATATATATATATATATTATATATATATATATATATATATATTACTATATATATATATATATATATATAGATATATATATTATATATAGTATTATCAAGAGAATCTTGTTTTTATCAAAATTTCAAAGCTGTCTAAAGGGCCCCTGATTTTTATTTATGTAAAGTTGTTATGAGTTTATAAGTATTTTATTGGTCACCAATCTTAAATAAATTTCAACACTAAAATAAAAAAAAATAAAAAACACCAGATGTACTAAGTAACAACTGCACCTCAAAAAAAAAAAAAAAAACAAAAAAAAAAAAAAAAAAAAAAAAAAAAAAACACACACACAAGATGTATAAGTAACAATTGCACCTCTCCTTTCAACAGACTTTAATTTGATTTACATACAGTAGTTCACTTCGAAACGAAAATCCATCGAAACAATTCACTATTGTTTTCTCCGAGGCAGAGAAATATCGTACCCTTAAATAACAGTTTCGTTCTCTGTTTAGTTTGTGCAATTTCTTCCTCTATTTGAAAGCGAGGATTTGAGCTGATATTACCAGTTGAAAGCGAATTATATTTACTGACAGCATTCCCGTTCCTAGTCCTTGGAATAAACGTTGGCATTCCAAAGCAAATGGAAATCAGTTGCTATCAGATTAAAATTGCCGCAGTCGACTTCAGTTCACACATCAATGAAATTGGTCTTTTTGACAAAAATGTCGAGCAATTTTCATTAGTAAGTTCGCGTTTCGAGATTTAATGTTTTACAAAGGAATAGTGAATGGACTCGATATGAAAGAATCGCTTTTATCTTTTTGTTTTTTTAGATGTTTTCTGCTGGAATATGTACCTCTCTCTCTCTCTCTCTCTCTCTCTCTCTCTCTCTCTCTCTCTCTCTCTCTGTATTAGGCTGGACTAGAACCCCTGCGAACTATAAGGTCCCTATTACTTTGGAAGAAAAGAAAAATGAATAGCAGCGAGTCCTACCGAGTCTTGGTTTGTTAGCGCTCAACAAAGAAAGTGCATAAACTCTACGGGATTGTAAAAAATTTTTTTCATTTACCCGAGACCTTTATGAATCGTACGAACAACAATTCATTACTACGCCAGATTTCATTTGCTCGAGAACGTTACAACAGTTGAGACCAATGATCCTACAGACTGTATTAGGGGGGATCGATGGGGGCAACAAAGAAAAGATTTTGTTTAAGACGACAGATGGCAGGTACAAATTAATTCATATGGCAAACAACGAGTAAAAACAATGACTACGGTTTGTTCCCCTACTCTAGGAAGAGAGAGAGAGAGAGAGAGAGAGAGAGACGATAGAGAGAGGAGAGAGAGAGAGAGAGAGATGATGGGGGGGGGGGGGGGGGTGGCGGTGAATACACGCCTTTTTCATATAAAGAATGTTGTTTGATTCCATGAAGCAGACGCTTCCTTCTCAATTGTCACTGCAAAGAACCCCTTTGCGCCGAGAACTTTCAGACCGAAGGTTTCCAGCGCCTTGAAAATGTCATCGAAATAGATATTGCATGGGAGGAAACGGCTAATACACGTCTCAGGTCATGCGAGAGACTCTATACAACAGATATAGTGTGTTAAGTTGGACTCTTCATCGCAGCCCTCTTTACAAGGCTGTTACGAACCAAGAG
Organism: Macrobrachium nipponense; assembly: GCF_015104395.2. Classification (NCBI taxonomy): domain Eukaryota; kingdom Metazoa; phylum Arthropoda; class Malacostraca; order Decapoda; family Palaemonidae; genus Macrobrachium; species Macrobrachium nipponense. The sequence continues at coordinate 7,236,255 of NC_087202.1, read as the reverse complement.
AGGTCCGCATCAGGTTCGATATGAAATAAAAAAAAAAGAAAAAAAAAATCAACACCAACAGTTGAAACTGGGGATACGAATATAGAAAGAAACACTAACACAACAAAGGTTTATTTACAAGCTTACTATCAAAGATAAATGCAGAATGGTGCCTCCTATTTACATAAAAAAAGGTAAAATCTTACACTGCATGAACTGGGGGAACAGTGAGGTAATGAAAGTACTTGCCGACCAGTTTTGCAACTCAAAGCAATGGCTTCACAAAAGGAGAACTCTAATTGTAGACGCCTTTTTGCCTCCGTATTGCAGAAAATAATGTCTACTCTTGATACTTGGAGGGGAGGAACTCCCCAAATCCTCTATCAGAACGTTTCTTCTCTGAAGTCTCGCTCAACATTGAAATAATCACTCGTCGTCCACTCCTGAAGACGACTTGACCAGAATTCGACCAATTCTCGGGCGCCTTTTCTTCTCAGATCCTTCGTTGGTTCCTTTTTCTCTTATCTCTCTCTGATGATCTCTGCAGCTGATCTCTCACTGATAATCTGATCTGCGGCTCTTACTGATGATATATGCTCTCTGTGACTAACTGATTATCTGCCTTCTCCTACTTCGTCCATCGTATTTATACGGCATTCTGGGGGTGGGGCCTACGGCAAGCGTCACAGACTCCCAACATTACCGGAACGATTTAGAAGTTTCTCGACGAAGTATTGCATCAGAAGTCGCGGCGTTTCTTACGTTACGTCTGGCCCTGTCAAGTTCCCCAACACTCCTGCCGATACTAGAACCATCATGAAAACAGGCGCCTCCAACACACCCACGAAAACCTCTGTGTGTCAGAACTTCTCGAAGATGCGTTTTCCTTTCCTTTATCTTCCTTTGCTATAAAGCAATTACCTTGACACGTCCCCCCAAAGAGAGAAAAAAATTAAATCAACTGATTTTATTTATTTATTTATTTTTTTTTTGCATACAGCTTTAATACTTCTCCATTCACTCAACCACTTGTGCCAAAACAGAAAACGGTCATTATGCTACTCATTCTGAGAAAAATCTCTAGAGGCTACCTGCTAATACATTATCCTTTCTTCTTACTTTTTCTGTTTTCTGAACTCTGATTAAAACTTTGAAATGCTTAAACACTTGTTGCGTTTTCTCAAAACTAATTTCTCTCAGTAACACTGTCACATCGAACACAGGCGGTGGCCATAATTTTGAAGCAAATTTACATTTATTGACTTAATGTATATTTCCCCTTTCCTCTAACACTGAAAAAGGACCTTTGAACTTATAAGATAAAGAGGAACCTTCTTTCTGGACTAGTACTAAAACTTTATCTCTTACACGGAAATTTGTCTCTTTCGCTCTAAGATTATGTTTCTGTTGAGTCCCCCCTTGACTCCCGTTCTCCTTCGCTAGTTGCCAACCATCTCTTAAATTGTTTTTATAATACTAAAAATTAGTTATGCAATCTTCTCTACCCTTACTTCTAGGCAAAGGTCCGACCATATTGATAAATACATTCTCAAAAGTTTTGCCTACCGAAGGAATATTACACAACGGAACTCTGGAAATTACTTGATTCGGTCTCCCACGAACAAATTATGACCGAAGTCTATGTCTGTATCTAAACCCGACCTAGTTACTACCATTTCAGGCACTGGAATATCCCTCACAACAGGATTCAAATTCTTGGATAAAGTCATTACCAACAATAATGTCAATGCCATCCACGGGCAAACTGTCAACTACTGCAAGTTTCACTTATCCTGACACTACCTGACTTTCTAAGTTCAACTTCAAACAAACAAGGACAAAGCAACACAAGATGTTAGGAATACCACCTTACATGACTTTTTCTTCTATGTTGATTTCTGCCCTGTTTGGCACACTCTCTCTCCTAATCAGTGAGACAGCAGCTCCTGTGTTTCGAAGCAAGACTACTTCTCTCGAACCTACTCCTCCAAGAGAGGAAACTACGCCTTCTGACAGAAATTCACCAAAAAAATTCCTAGTTTCTCTCATCACATCATTCCAACTTGACAAAAGGTTAACTAGAGACACTGGTTTCTTACCGTCCTTCCTTTCTACTGCACAATTTCTCGCTAAATGCCTTTTCCCATTACATCAGAAACAAATTAATTCTGAGCCACTAGATGCCATTTTACTTTTACAAACCTTAGACGTATGACCTGGTTTTCCGCATGTATAACAGGAATAGTCACTTTTACTCGCATTGCTATTACTTGGGCTGAAACTTTACTGCTTTGTACTCTACAGACGAGGGATCATTTCATTTCTTACTAACATTCAAATTATGAGTTAGACTACATTCGTCAGGTAGCCTAGTTGCTCCTGCAAAAGATACTTCTCGCCTATCCTCTATATAAAGCTTAATCTCAAGGGATACGTTATCTTTGAAGTTTTCTAACAACACTAAGTTCTTCAAACAATCAAATTCCTCAACTTTAGCAGAAGTTAACCAATCAAAAATAGCCTTTCTAACTTCTTAATGTATTCTAAATACGTAATATTCTCATCCTATACACGCTAAGAACAGTTTCTTTCACGATATCGTAATTATCACATTCTTCCTTAGACATGCAACTATACACAGTAAGGGCCCTACCACTCAAAACTGACTGTAAATATAAAGTCCACATTTCTTTAGGAGAACCTACTCTTTCCATTAACTTCTCAAAACACATGAAATATTTCTTTACATCTTCCTCATCAAACTTTGGTACTAATTTCAGCACTGCACTCATACTTAACCTATCAGCTACGCTTTCGTTCTCGCCTGTCCGACTGTTATGAGTACTTTCCCTTAACCGAGCAACTTCCAACTCATGCATACGTTCCTTCTCTCTTTTCTTTCTGCTCAAGCAATACGCTCCAATTTCTCTCTTCCTTCCTGCTGCATTACCAACATTTCTCTCCGTGCTGCACCTTTTCAATTACTTTCTCTCTCTTGCTGCATTTTCATTGCTTCTCTCTCTTGCTGCAAATTTGTGTTCTTTCTCTCTCTTGCTGCTGCTTTTCTTTACTTCTCTCTCAGCCGCTCTTTCATCTCTCTCATACTTTTCTCTTTCTTTCTTCTCAACATACTCACAGAGATCATTCCCCTCTAGACCTAGAAGCTTACCTGACTCAATAAACTCTTTCATCATCTCACTCATCCTGGTTTTTTCTATATTTTCCCTGTTTCAAACTGTTAGTGCTATTCTAAGCAAGGTCGCCACAATGTTACAAACCGAGAGAGGTCCGCTTCAGGTTCGAATGAAATTAAAAAAAATAGAAAAAAAAAATCAACACCAACAGTTGAAACTGGGGATACAAATATAGAAAGAAACACTAACACAACAAAGGTTTATTTACAAGCTTTCTAACAAAGATAAGTGCAGAATAGTGTCTCCTATTTACATAAAAAAGGTAAAATCTTACACTGCATGAACTGGGGGAACAGCGAGGTAATGAAAGTACTTGCCGACCAGTTTTGCAAACTTCGAAGCGATGGCTTCACAAAAAGAACTCTAATTGTAGACGCCTTCTGCCTCTGTATTGCAGAAAATAATATTTACTCTACTCTAGTAGAACGTTTCTTCTCTGAAGTCTCGCTCAACGTTGAAATAACTTGGTCGTCCACTCCTGAAGACGACTTGACCAGAATTTGACCAATTCCCGGGCGCCTTTTCCTCTCTGATCCTTCGTTGGTTCCTTTTTCTCTTCTCTCTCTCTGACGATCTCTGTTACTGATCTCTCACTGATAATCTGATCTGTGGCTCTTACTGATGATATATGCTCTCTGTGACTAACTGATTATCTGCCTTCTCCTACTTCGTCCGTCGTATTTATACGGCATTCTGGGGGTGGGGCCTACTGCGAGTGCATAGACTTCCGAGATTACCAGAACGATTTAGAAGTTTCTCGATGAAGTATTGCATCAGAAGTCGCGGCGTTTCTCACGTCATGCCGGCGCCTGTCAAGTTCCCCAACACTCCTGCTGATACTAGAATCATCATGAGAACAGGCGCCTCCAACACACGTGCAAAAACCTCCATGCGGCAGAACTTCTCGAAGATGCGTTTTCCTTTCCTTTATCTTCCTTTGCTATAAAGCAATTACCTTGACATAGGCTAACTTTGAAGAGGGAAGATACATGAAGTGTGTTTGATGTCATGTGTAAAGGATAATAAGGATTTCGAATAAAAAGGGAAAATGCCCGTAGCTCTTACTGATGATATATGCTCTCTGTGACTAACTGATGATTTGCCTTCTCCTACTTCATCCATCGTATTTATATGGCATTCTAGGGGTGGGGCCTACGGCGAGCGTCATAGACTTTCGAGATTATAGGAACGATTTAGAAGTTTCTCGACGAAGCATTGCATCAGAAGTCGCGGCGTTTCTCACGTCACGTTGGCGCCTGTCAAGTTCCCCAACACTCCTGCCAATACTAGAACCATCATGAGAACAGATGCCTCCAACACACGCACGAAAACCTCCGTGTGGGAGAACTTCTCGAAGATGCGTTTTCCTTTCCTTGATCTTCCTTTGCTATAAAGCAATTACCTTGACACAGGCTCAACTTTGAAGAGGAAAGATACATGAAGTGTGTTTGATGTCATGTGTAAAGGATAATAAGGATTTCGAAAAAAAAGGGATAATGCCCGTGAGGTTATCATTTCATTCAATTTTCTCTTAATTAATGCTTCGAACGCAAGTTTTCATAAATTCTTGATCGTTGAAGCTTACTTTAATTGAATTTTATGAAAGAGCAAATAAGAAACTCAAAATTAAGATTAAAAAATGCCATAACAAAGAAATTGCCGTGAATGAAACGACTCTACTAACATCGAAGCATTCTGGGAAAAAAATAGTTCCTGGTAAAATGGTAAACATATTTTCCAGTTGTCCATCAAGCTTGTTTTGGGGATTTTTGTTTAAAGTCTGAAAGGGCAAAGTGTATCCAGTGTATTCTTTGGCCAAATAGATTAGTAACTAATCCCTTGAAACGTTTCAAACTCTCCTGACCTAAATAGCGAAGTACATTTAATATAAAAACTCCAAAAATTCAAAATTGCAATGTAATTCGGGATACTGATGATATTAATGAGGCAAAAATTATTAATTTTTTTGGAAGCAGTTAACTGCAAGATAAGTCACTGATTGATTGATTGTGTTTATTAAAACTGGCGTCACAACATCTAGGTTATTGACACCGAAATAAATTTAGATAAGTCATTCATGATGATATGGGGACAGCAGCAGCAGACGACAGACACAGACAGACAGACACAGAGAATTAAAAATCAATCTCAGAGATAGAGGATGTTATTTAAATTTGTAACAACACAGAGGACAAAGAAGTTAGTACAACCTAAGCGTCAGGTTACATTTATTTTCTGAATACAAGATGTGAGGTCCTAGAAAGTACAGTACAGTGTTCTTCGAAAATATTACAGGCATATCACTGCTGAGACGATACTTTAGAAGAAGTCCTTGTTTTGATAACCTCTTTCAAACTCTTTCATGTCATTTAAGTAAAAATCCAGTCACTTTCTTTCCTAACCGAATGTGATGTTTAGGAACAAATCTAGATAACTGTGAAATACCTTCCCAACTTTTCGGTTTATCTTAATGAAATCAATTCGTAGAATCACTTTATCCGTGACGATAACTCTTATTACGTGACATTCAGTCGGCATCGAGTATAGAAATGTTAGAAGGCTTTATATGTATGAAGAGACTGGATCCCATTTTGTGCTTTAACATGATTACTTTGGAAATTGGGCCATGAGGGAAAGCAATTTCACACCTCTTTCGTTCCCGTAAGAGGATTTCTTCATCGACCATCAGCTTAGCAGAGAGAGAGAGAGAGAGAGAGAGAGAGAGAGAGAGAGAGAGAGAGAGAGCACTCATGTAGAAGTGACGGCAGAAAGCATCCAATTTGACGAAACGAAAAGCAATTAAAAGTTGCACTATTATGGATTTATTCTGTTCATGAATATACAACTCGTCGGACACTAAAGCTTGATTAACCTACGATGCTGCAGCATGGCAATACGTGAACAGCTGCTGAATGTCAGGCGAATGGAATTTAAATTTTCAAAATGGCCTTGAAATTTCCTTTATTATGAAATTCTATTTTTTAAATCTCTTGAATTTTTAAAGAGTATTCGTTATATGTTTCATGCATTGGTGTGTGGAGCATTGCTTTTCAGTTAAAGTGGGTGAAGTACTTAAGTCATGTGATATTGCAACACAACGTTGGAAACATTCCACACTTTTTGTACGAAATAAATTGTGTACAATTTGTTAATATTATGCTTTAGCTGTATATTACATCTCGCCGTGTTTTTAAATACTATCATGCTTCTCGTTCGGACCACCCTCTCTGCTAATATAATTAATACAAATTAGTTATTAGTATTATTCTCTTGTCATTTAATCTTTTATATCTATTCATGGCATCTCTTATCATTTCCATACACAAACACAAAAACAGATATGCCGTTGTAACTGTCATAAATGCATAAAAAATCATTTCTGAGGTTATTACACAGATCTCAAAGACACTAATGAAATAGCTTAATTAAATCTTAATTACGTATCTACCCCCTACCCAAAAAAAAAAAAAAAAACAAGCGTTGACGTTCACAATCATTTTATAAAATGATTATGTTATCAAAAATGAATCAATAATTTCTGATATATCTTACGTCTCATTTCTATAAAGAAAGCTCTTACTATATACATTTCAATAAGAAAAGATGGCAAGGTCAGAAAACGTACAAAGTTTACTGGGAGAGTTGAAACCTCACAGTAAAACATCTCGTGTCGCACAGAGCCTCCAGAACAAACGCTCATAAAACTATAAAAGGAAAATTGCATTCTGTTTGTGAAAAAAAAAACTCCGTCTTCATAAACCTGAAAGAGAGAGGGACGCTCTGGGGGAGAACTTTTCCCCTGGAATAAAAAACAAATGGAAGAGGAATTTGTGGATGGAACCTTTGATCTGAGCTGGACGAAAACACAAAAGAGGAGGCAATTAAGATGCAAAGAAATATGACAATTATGCTCGCTCATTTTCTTTTTCCGTTTCTTACCATTTTTTTTTCGTATAAACAATTGTCTTGTCTCTGGTAACGAATTGTTGTCTTTAGCTCGGTAACATTTCTCCTCCACAAGATGCATTCGTGTGAAGTTTTGCCTATTTTGCTGGGAGAATACTGTAAAATGACTAATATCTTTCTATACCCACTGCTATCTGCTATAAAAATGTAATCCATGGTTATTAATATTAATCCTGAAGCTAAGATATTACATGAAATACTTAGCTTCTGGTCTCCAGTCCCTGGTACCTGCTACTGAAATACAATTCCTGGCTGAATATTATGATATCTTAAACTTAAAATTCAATTAAATACATAGTTTACAGTCTCCTGTTCCTGGTACCTGCCACGTTTATATTAACCCTTAAGCCCCGTCCACACGGTCGAACTTTGCCCAACAGACTTTGTTCGAGGTGATGTCAGATGCGGAGAAACTGTGGATAAAGTTCTAACTTTTCCCGTTTCTGACGTCACATCGAACAAAGTCTGTCGAGCAAAGTTCGACCATGTGGACGGGGCTTTAGATATTTGCTATCTAAAAGTAATTCCTAGGTATTGTTAAGCTTAAAAGCCTGTCCACACAAGAGGGCCTGATCGGCGTGCTCCGGGGTTGACGGGTAAATTCTGGCGGGCTCACCCGTGAATGTTGTCCACATGGGTAAGGCGATGGAGAGGTGGGCGTGCCCAACGATGCCAATAGTGTGTTCAGTACGGTACGATAAACATGGTGTCTACCATGTGTAGCATGATAATTACTTTGTGTGTGATGAAAAAGAAGAAAAAGAGAGATTTATGGTTGCAAAGAATGGCCTCAGTAAAAGAAATGTCTATGGTTAACGTACGTCTGCCAGGGTCGAAGCTCACGCCATCGGGCACCACCATGGTGATTTTGCTACAAGACCCATCGGGCAATTTGACGGTTTACCCGTCAAGTGGGCCCGTTAGAAGGGAGGTCCGCCGATCAGGCCCGGTCGTGTGGACAGGCCTTAAGAGACATGACATTCGATGGAATATGTAGTTCCAAACTATTGTTCCATTTCCAGTTCCCGTTTTCTGATTCCTTAGTCAAAAATAATTTTTGTAATTTAGTCGTTTCTTTTTGTCTTGCTTACCGCATCTTTTGGTATCTACTACCAATTTACAGTTTCCTACTTCCTTTCTCTACTACCAGTTGACAAGACTATTTCCTTCGTTGTCATCTACCATTTGAGTGACTAATTTCAAGTATACTCGAGTATAATAAAGAACCTTTAGTTTAGTCAAACTTCATATTTTTCACATAAAAATGTAATATTTAAAACAACGTCCATGACCCCTGGTTTATCTGGCGTGAACCAGACCGAAATATAACCGGACCGAAACAATTAATCCTTATATTAGCTAGTAATATTTTTCCTGTAGATTTAATTTGTTCTAGTATTAAGTTTTTTCTAGGATAAAATTTAGACATACCGCATCCACTCTGGTTTAGCCCATTGCCATTTCTGTTACAATACCAGTTAACGCAGCCAATTACCATTTCCATTACAAGCCATTGTTAACTGTAGCCACTCTTTGTTTTTTGCCCATACCATTTGGTTAAAGCCACATTGTTACTTAAAACAATTTGGGTATGATTAGCGAGCCTCCATTTATTGTTATTTTTTTCTTTTTGGGTGTTTTTTCTTTGCAAAATGACATTAGAAAACCAAAGGTACCTACTAACATTTTAACATACTATACCGGTTGCACATAATGCAATTCGTGTTATGACTAGATTGCTCTTTACAGCTTTAATTTGTGACATGAGAAGGCACAAACTACTTATATTTATGTACCCCCAACTTAATGAAGCAGGTAATTAAAAAAAACCAAAATGTGGCCTTTAAAGATCGGTAACAGCATAGAAAATATTTGTAAGGTTCACCAAAACAGCAAAATAAGCATAGTTTATTTATTAAAAGTAATTCACATTTACACTAATAATTTGCATAATTGGCATAATAAACTTAATAAAGTAATCTCTAATTTTAGAAGTCAGTAAAGTTTCGCATAATTAAGTAAACTTTAGCAATCTAAAATTAGATCATTAGATGGTTGAACCATCCATGTTCAAAACACATTGTAATTTTCAGCAATCTTAAGTTTAAAAAGATGAGTTTTTAAAAAACAGTTTAAGTTAACAAGACTTAACAGCTTTTCAAAACTAACAGATTTTCAAAACTATTATTAAACATTAAATTAACATTAAATCTATTTAAAGACTTAACAGATTTTCAAAACAGATTTTCAAAACTCAGATTTTCAAAACGTTAATATTAAACATTAATATAACAGATTTCCAAAAATATTTATTAAACATTAAATTTAAGACAACAATTTTCGACATCCGAAACATTTTTTTAAAACACTAATATTAAAGTAGAGGAAAATAAACTTACTACCCCCCAAAAAATGGAAATTTTATTCTAGTTATCCAGAGCCATCCACGTCTCGTAACACAATGCAGCAAAGCCTAGAGAGTATAAAGTATTAGTCACCCATGGTAATACCATAAGTACTTGAAGCCCTTAAATGAAAAAAATAAATGTCTTAAAGACTAATTAAATAGTCTTGCGATACAATACTGACCATCCACCCGGAGATGCGAGGACCACTAACAAGGGTCACACGTAACAAATTTTACTTCCATGAAATCAAAACAACCGTCCCATAACGGCAATCTTACTTCCAAAAAACGCTGATATCCACAGCAGAAACGATGCGACGACCACATTACTATCGTAAAGTAGCTTCCTCTTCATTGATGACTAAGGTTGACCATCAGCTTATCCTCGAAAACTATAGAGACCAAGAGGTAAAAACCAGCTGCAGTTAATGGTGTCGAAGCTGCTATGTTGTCTAGACCCCGACGCGATGGCTGTCCAAACTAGACTGACGATCTGAAGGCCAAAACTTCAGACGTCAACCTTTCAAAAACAGAAAAACAAGCACCTGTAAGGAGCGGACACCCTCAACACGGGAACAACCTAAGAACGATTTTTCAATAAAATAAACAATCGTTAAACCTTACAAATATATAGATATATATATATATATATATATATATATAATAGTATATATATATATATATATATATATTATATATATACAATATATATATACACACATATACATATCTATACATATACATATATATACATATACTATATAGTATATATATATATATATATATATATTATATATATATATATATATATATATATATATATTATAGAATAATTATCACATCAAACCGTGATCCATTTATATATCAATTCAAGCTACAAATGTCCTTTAATATCTAAATTCACTTTACCTCCCATGATATATTTTCATATATGTACCGAAGGGGAATTTTTTAATTGATAATAATTTCGTCCCCCCATGGGATCGAAACCACCGTCCAAGTGGACGGGGACGAAATCAGGACAGTCAGTGACGCTATCCAATCAGCCAACAGAGACGCTAATAAGTTCATATCGATTCTGACCTTACAAATCACCCTCGATCTGGGCGCTTTCGTAATTAGAATCGATATGAAACCCCGTCTACCATGTTGGCCAATTCGAGCGTTTGACAGCACGTAGCCTTTTGTTATGAATAATTATCACATCAAACCGTGATCCATTTATATATCAATTCAAGCTACAAATGTCCTTTAATATCTAAATTCACTTTACCTCCCAAATGATATATTTTCATATATGTACCGAAGGGGAATTTTTTAATTGATAATAATTTCGTCCCCCCATGGGATCGAACCACCGTCCAAGTGGGACGGGGACGAAATCAGGACAGTCAGTGACGCTATCCAATCAGCCAACAGAGACGCTAATAAGTTCATATCGATTCTGACCTTACAAATCACCCTCGATCTGGGCGCTTTCGTAATTAGAATCGATATGAAACCCCGTCTACCATGTTGGCCAATTCGAGCGTTTGACAGCACGTAGCCTTTTGTTATGAATAATTATCACATCAAACCGTGATCCAGTTTATATATCAATTCAAGCTACAAATGTCTTTAATATCTAATTCACTTTACCTCCCAAATGAATTGATATATAAATGGATCACGGTTTGATGTGATAATTATTCATAACAAAAGGCTACGTGCTGTCAAACGCTCGAATTGGCCAACATGGCGTAGACGGGGTTTCATATCGATCTAATTACGAAAGCGCCCAGATCGAGGGTGATTTGTAAGGTCAGAATCGATATGAACTTATTAGCGTCTCTGTTGGCTGATTGGATAGCGTCATGACTGTCCTGATTTCGTCCCCGTCCACTTGGACCGGTGGTTCGATCCATGGGGGGACGAAATTATTATCATTAAAAAATTCCCCTTCGGTACATATATGAAAATATATCATTTGGGAGGTAAAGTGAATTTAGATATTAAAGGACATTTGTAGCTTGAATTGATATATATATATATATATATATATATATATATATATATATATATATATATATATATATAATATATATATTTATATACATACAATTGTATATTTCAACTTTATTGACATTATTTGTATAATCACGCACTCTCTACCTTTTGCTACCATAAAATTTTCCTTTACCAATTCCAATTCTGAAACGAAACTCTGAAACAACATATATAAAGAATTCAACCCACATTCATTAAACGTCATATATATATATATATATATATATATATATATATATATATATATATATATATATATATATATATATATATATATATATAAATAATATAGGCTCTTCGTTTAACAGCTTATGCTAGTCCATAAACATGTGTATTTATTATAACAACGATTTAAAACACGGCAGTGACATGGACATTGTTTATTATGTCATAAAAGTGATAGATTATTCCAGTAGCGAAAAGATAAATTCACATCCCTGTGGTAGTATGCTTATCTAAAATCAACCCAAGTGGAATATTGAAAAAATATAAAAAAAGTTATAATCATTTTATTAGCAAAATGAGAATTTCATATACCTGCGCTACTACGATTGTTTAAAAAAATTAAACGAAAATGGAATAGGAAAAAATTTCAAAAATATATATATTTTATTAGCAACGAGAAAATTCATATACCTCAGGTACTGTGTTGTTTATAAATTAAACGAAATTGGAATAGGAAAAAGTTAGCGCTTCAATTAAGGAGACGAAAATTGACTGGAAGAAACTACCTGAAGCTAAGGTTGTTAATTAAGAGCTAGAAACCTTTTGGGATTTTTTTTGAACGCCTTCGGTGAGGCATTGACTGCGTTACTTTAATTGGATGGAAACTTCTGAAAGAAATATTGATGACGCTGTAGCTCCTTCGCCCTTTCCAGCGTTGATTTTTTTAATAACTGACAGGAATTTATTGTTGTTTTTGTTTTGTGACGCATACACATTTCTAATCATTTTTGTGAAATATACAATTTTTGATCATCGTCTTGTGAAATATGCCATTTTTATCATCTGCCATGAAATTTATAATGAAATGAGCCCTTAATTATGATGCAACAACGAATCTTTTATAGCGTAAAAATTCTCTCTCTCTCTCTCTCTCTCTCTCTCTCTCTCTCTCTCTCTCTCTCTCTCTCTCTCTCTACTTTTAGCGAGGCTTTTGGGTGTAATATTTTTCTCTGATATTGGCAAAAGATGGCTGTACAACTATGACTGAATGGCTTATAAGATTGCCTTTAATAATGTATAGAATAAGTCCAATGAAGACTTTGTGTATAATAAGTGTCTGATATTGTCGTGAGAGATTTTTATCTTATGAATATTATGAATCTGATAAAATAACTATATTGTATGTTACTGCAAGGATTGCCTTTTTTTTTTGTGCACAGAATGAGTCCTAGTTCTTAAAGGATATGAATATTATTACTGATAGTTTCATCATCATCGGTCAGTTTTGCAACTTGAATATGTAATAATACTTTTCATTTCATTTTTTCTAATACTGGAAATTGTTGAAACGAGTTTTTATTGAAAAAGTAGTAACGTAAAGTCGTTGAAAATATGCCAATTTATATTTCCCGATTAATTCATATTGAATTGAATTGTTCAATATTATATTTTTTTTATATCATGAAATGTCACAACAGTAGACCAAAGACGTGCTTGACCTAACAACCACTCGGCCACTGCTGTTGCTCTTCCTTGTCAATATATCAATCCAAACTGCCACCAAACCGGACGAACTGATAAGTGTCTGTCATAAACCCGGTTTTTTGCGTATTATTCTTTTGTATATGTATATAAGATGACAATGGACTTGACAGGATTACTCCTGGTGTCCTATTTTTGTTAACTGGATTGGTATACGTTTCTCTCGTCATATCGCGATGGATAACAAAGCAAAGATCACTGGGAATAACGATATGGAGAGAGAGAGAGGAGAAATTATGAAAGCAATGTTCAGACTAAGGTATCATACGGAAAGAAAATTATTTTAAAAGTAGGTAAATAAACAATTGGGGAATAGGTGGCATACCACTCGTACACAAACTCGGAGAGTGAGCTAGAAAATGAGAGAGAGAGAGAGAGAGATAGGAGGAATAATGTCACCAATGTTCCAGACTAAGACATCGTACGGAAAAAAAATTAAGAAAAATAGGTATATAAAAGATTTGGAATAGCTCATACACGCACATCCATACACAAACACGAAGAAAGAGAGAGAGAGAGGAGAGAGAGAGAGAGAGAGAGAGAGAGAGAGAGAGAGGCACACAAGGCATAAATTCAAGAGGATGGTTGAATTAGCGCATCTCACTCAGGCAGTCGGCCTTCGAGCATTTCAAAAAGCTTTTTGATGTTCGCGCCAGAAAGGTCGAATTATTCCTCTCTCGCGACGATGTCTTGATTAACCTCGCCATAGCTTCAGTCATCAGAAGCGAAATTGCTACGAACTTCTTATTAAAATCCAACATACTTTGAAATGATATTTGTAAAATCCTCTTAATTATTTTTATGGTTCGAAATTTTTTGACGAAAGCTACGAAGGCACTCCTCTCTCTCTCTCTTCTCTCTCTCTCTCTCTCTCTTCTCTCTCTCTCCTCTCTCTCTCTCTCTCTCTCTCTCTCTCTCTCTCTCACTTGATACTCGTAAATGTAAAACTCTTTAACAATATGTTTCAAACTCTGACCAATACTTGACAGCCTCTCTCTCTCTCTCTCTCTCTCTCTCTCTCTGGTGGTGAACTACTGTGGAACAGAAAAGTTTTCATATCAAATGTGGTTAATACTAAAAACTCTCCTATATAATAGCCTTGTGGCAGACCAGCTGGAAGTTATCAATTTAATTTAATAGCCTAGAAAACTGAATAAAGTATGCTTTCAACAACCAAGTTTTAAATTGTTCCTTTTTTTATTTGAGCTCTAGTTTAATATTTGTTTTGAAGCCTGTTTATTTGCTTTGATATAAATCCAAATAATTCCCTTAAATAGAACTATCGATGAGGGAACGTTTTGAGTTCAGGAATGGTTAATATTACTTGAAACGGCATCAGCGTTGATTTAAGAGTTGTTGTAAGGTACATAGCTTTTAGGATCTTCTTCATTCACCCTTCAAGCCCAAAAACAATTAATGGTTCCAAATTTAAGTAGGCTATATCCTAAATCCCCAGGTCTGCATCTCCATAAACCCTTAACCATTACAGACCTTACAGACCTTACATCTTGTTCGGGTTAGACCCCTAGGTTCCCTCAGTGTGAGGCACCTACATCATCCGATATATTTTGCATCTTCCAATCTGGATGGTCTGGGATGCCAGCTTAGATATTTTGTCAAACTTAAATTCTTAAACACATCTACGACTCACTCCTGATATATTTCTCAGACGAGCTGGCAACGCATTGAATAGACGCTGCATTATCGATGCTGGTGCATAGTGGATTATGTCCTGTGTGCTTTCCTATTTTTTGCCTGGTATAGTTTTTGGCACTATTAATCTACCTCTGCTTGCTCTTTCTGATATTTTTAGCTCCATGATGTTTTTGGCTATTCCTTCTATCTGTTTCCATGCCTGAATTATCATGTAGTGTTCTCTACTCCTTTCTAGACTATATAATTTTAAGGATTGTAGTCTTTCCCAGTAGTCAAGATCCTTAACTTCTTCTATTCTAGCTGTAAAGGACCTTTGTACACTCTATTTGTGCAATATCCTTTTGATAGTGTGTGTACCATATCATATTGCAATATTCAAGTGGACTACGAACATATGTTTTAAAAAGCATAATCATGTGTTCAGCTTTTCTTGTTTTGAAGTGCCGTAACATCATTCCCTCCCATTTATGCTTACATTTTGCCAATAGAATTGCTATTTGATCATTGCATAACATGTTCCTATTCATCATCACACCAAGGTCTTTAACTGCTTCCTTATTTGTGATTGTCTCAATACTAGGTCCCCTATATGCATATAGCTTTCCTTCTCTGTCTCCATAATTTATTAATTCAAATTTATCAGAGTTAAATACCATCCTATTTACCTCTGCCCAATCATATACTTTGTTAAGGTCTCTTTGTAGCGGGTTCCTATCTTCATCACAAGTAATTTCTCTACTTATTCTTGTGTCATCGGCGAAACTACCTCCTACCGAGTCCTTAAAATTACTGTCTATGTCTGCAATCATAATAACAAACAGTAATGCAGCTAACACTGTACCTTGTGGCACACCGGATATTACCTTAGCTTCTTCCGATTTCTCATCGTTTGCAATAACTATCTGTTTTCTGTTGTGTAAAAATTCTTTTAACCATCTTCCTACTTTTTCCACTATATTATGTTTTCTAATTTTCTTCGCTAATATATTATGATATACCTTGTCAAAAGCTTTTGCAAAGTCTAGATAAACCGCATCTGTTTCATTTCCGCTTTTCATATTTTTGTATATGTTCTCACGGTGGACTAACAGTTGGGTTTGTGTACTTTTGTTTTCCCGGGTACGAAACCATGTTGTCCTATATTAAACAAATTATTTTTTATTAAATGTTTTCATAAGATTTTTCTTCATTGCCCTTTTCATACACTTTTTCATAAATACGGTGAAATGTTAGACTCACCAGGCCCTATAATACTTTTGCCTCAAGTTTTGATCCCAAACTTTGAAAAGTAATATATGCTAATAATTTGTTCATCATAATCTTGCCTGTATCTACACTTTGTCTTAATAATATTGCAAGTGGCTTTGCGATAGAATGAACTACTTTCTTTAACAAAATAGCAAGGACACCATCAGTCCCTGCTGCAGCTCCATTTTTAATTTCATTAATAGCCTGCACAATATCAGCTTCATTAATATCTATGTCTGCTAAATATTCACTATTTTCATCCCTTACTTCTATATCATTATCTTCATTATCAATTTTAGGGGTGAACTCTCTCTTATATTGTTCTGCCAATATGTTGCATATTTCCTTTTTTTTCATTCGTTAATCTCCCTTCAATTCTTAGAGGGCCTATTTCTATTCTTTTATTCATCTTTTTCGCATACAAGTATAATAGTTTGGGGTTTTGAATTGATATTTACTAGGGTTTTTTCTTCCAAGTCCCGTTTTTCATTTTCTTCTTTTGATTGTATAATCTTTTGTTCTGTATTTTTCTATCTTACTTTTTAGTTTGATCACTTTCCATGCATTGTTTTTCTTTTGCAAAAAAATTTTTCCACTTTCTGGTTTTCTGGAACAAGATCCTTCTGTCTCTTGTATACATGACTGATGTTTACTTTTCTTCTTCGGTATATATTTATCCACTATTTCTCTAATATTTATATTATCCCCGTATTTACCTTTATATCATCACTTACGAAAATGTTATCCCAATCTTTGTTTAATTCTTCATTTATTTCTGACCATTTTATATTTTTATTGTAGAAGTTTTATTTTCCATATCCTTCCCACTTTTTCATTTATTGTTTATCCCTATTTTCACTTGCTTTGGAATGGACTGTTAATTCTATGACATTATGGTCTGAAATACTCGCATTATAAACTATTATTTCTTTAACATAATTCACCTCGTTCACAAATACTAGGTCTAAAGTATTTTTCTTTCTTGTTGGAAGGTGATTTATTTGTTGAATGTTGTATTCTAGTAGCATATCTAATAGCTTTTCGAATTGCCTCTTATCTTCTGCACTACTGTCACTCTCTTTTTTATATGTATAAATACAACCACAATCTCCTATTCGTTCTTTCCAGTCTACGAAAGGAAAGTTAGATCCCGGATAGGAGAATGGTCCAGTTCTTGTGATTTCTACATATATCATCCAATTTTTTTTATTATTGTGTCAAACTCTTTAGTATTAGGGGTCTATATATTACTATGTTTCATTAATTTTTCAGATTCAAATTCTACCGCTATTAGTTCACATTCTGAGTTACTATATTTCTCATATATTCTTCCTTGTTTTTTGTCTTTCCCACATATCGCAGTTCCCCCTAATTCATATATTTTCTATCTGATCTATAAGTTTGGAACCCTTTTATTTGATCATCAATCCCAGTCTCTAGGGAATACCAGGTTTCACTTATATTCATTATATCTATTTTCTTTTCAATTTGGGTTAGTTCTTCTAAGTACTCTATTTTTCTTTTTGAGTTAATCGTAGCTAAACTCAGTGCATTCATCACTATGATGGTTTGCGTGTTTTCTCCTTCATTTAGTATAGGTAATAATAAGGATTTTCCCATGTCTCTTTCCTGTTCTGAATATGTTGTTCTTTTCTTCATTCCCAGAATTCTGACATTAAAAATTCCAACTTTTCCATAATATTTGATCTTCCTTCATCATAATTATTCATTTTGTGTCTGAATCTGCAATTTTCTCTGTATCTGCAATATCCTCTTGCATCGTAAATTCATTATTCACCTCTTGAGCTGTATCTTGGAACTGATGCTTGGAAATTCTTTGCTGACACTCCATATCGTGGTGATGGCTTGCTTTTTTTCCTTTTCCACCTGATATTCTTTGTTTTTCTCTTTATTTGTTTCTTTCTTATTTTGGATTGTATTATTCGATTGATATTTAATTAATTTTGATTCATGGCTACAGGGTGCTTATATTTCACATCTTTTGTCGAACTTACATCCTTTTCCTTCTTTTAGGGTTTGCATATTTTTGGATGTAGAACTCTGCAATCATCCTCATAGCCATCTAGGTATGCACATATACCATAGATTTCATAGTTGTGACAAACCTTGGGATGTTTGTAGTTACATCTTTCTCCGAATCTGCAATTCCCTCTTTTCAAAAGGTTGCAGACTTTGTCTTTCTTGTCTATTTTTTCCTCTTTCCCATCAGTGTGCAGATCTGGGTAGAGCCTCTTCGGGATTTTCTTTTGTGTGTCATTGTCGTAATTATTTCTTCGTATACGCTGCTTGATTGCCTCATATGTAGTATCAATGAGTATCTCTGCAATCCATACTTTTATCTTTGTTCTTTTTTGTTTTCCTTATCGTCATTTCAATTTTGTTTACTTCTCTTCCGTTTTCCTCTTCTTCTTCTCATCTCCTCTTCTTCTTCATCTTCAACTATTTGTATATTAAGTCTTGATTTAATAACATTGTCTATCCATGATAGACATGTTGAGCAAAATATTCTGGTATCCTTACTCATATCTTGCATTGGAAAGGAAAATTTCTAAGGATTATAATAGTTATATCTAAGGTCAAAGTTCTTAAAGTAGATGATAAAACTTTTTAAAACTTTATTTCTTGTAAAGTGACAGAAATGGCTTAGCCTTTGGCCTAAATTCTATATTCATTCATAGGTCAGTTCTTAAATTAAACTGTAGTTTAGATCTTTTCAGTCATTAGAAATATGGAAAACTTCCAGTGGCAATTGTAGTTTCACCTAACATCTATTGCTTCGATAACAGAGCTAACTTGATGAGAAGGGACAGGTGCGTTGGTAGCAGAGGATTGTATTGGAGGTTTTTAAGTCATTTTGTGATTAATTCTTGGAGAAAAATATGACTGCAGGAATCATTGGGGAACAATGCTTTATAACAAATAAAGTTATGGTCAGATGTAAGATTTTAGGTCGAACTATGTAATTGGTTTTATAACCTTCAAAGACATAACCTTTTCAAGAATGTATTTAGTCACGGATAACTGGGCAGATTTACGTACTCGTAATCGTAAAAATTAGGTAATATTAGTCCACTGAGGGTCAAAATTGGTTTAAAACCGAGGAGTATTTCATCTAATACAAAAAGCAGATTCCCTTTTGAAAATAAAAAGATAAAACTTCCTAAAAAAAATAAACCCTGTTTTAGATATAACTTGGATATTTGGCAACATTGATACTGTGCTGAAAATGGAACATGA
Source organism: Macrobrachium nipponense (assembly GCF_015104395.2). Lineage (NCBI taxonomy): Eukaryota > Metazoa > Arthropoda > Malacostraca > Decapoda > Palaemonidae > Macrobrachium > Macrobrachium nipponense. The sequence goes on along the minus strand of NC_087202.1, from coordinate 7,216,794 downwards.
GACTGCATAAACGAAATTGGTCTTGATTTTTTAAAATTTAATTTCATTCTAGGAACTAAAAGCCTTCAGCAAGATTTTGGGAATATTTAAAAAGACTAAATATAAATTAAACAAGAACAAATAAGGGAGGAAAGGAAAAATCGCTACTTTAAATCATGGGTGTAAAAACCAAACTAAGAAGCATTGATTTTCAGTACCTCTTATCGTCAGTAGGGAGTTATTAAAGGAACCCATTCATTTTAGATATCATTCATGTTAGTTTGGTGCAGAGGTATATGACCAGTAGACTAAAAAGCATATGTATTCAAAAGGGTGATTACGATATGCAGCTGTTCATGAGGGACAAGCTGAAATATATCTGACTTAACTAACTACCTTCAAGTGGATAGAGCTATAGCAGAAAATTAAATTCTAAACTTACATTAATTTCGAATATATCTGGAGGATAAAACATCATTCATGTGGCTTATTCTATTGTCCTTGAGAAATTTTTTAGTAAAAATGTGTAGGGGTTATAAATAACTTATATCAGATCTATATAATAATAATAATAATAATAATAATAATAATAATAATAATAATAATAATAATAATAATAATATAATAATAATAATAATAATAATAATAATAATAATAATAATAAGCAAGAAATACAAAGTACAAGAGAGGGGACTAAACAACACAATAGAAGATGTAAAACAGAGGCTTAAAGCCAAAGCACATAAGATCCAATGGTACATGAACAGGAATAAGGGATACCAACAGAACAAACTATTCGGAACCAACCAGAAAAAGACTATACAGCCAACTAACAGGGGAAGACAACCACCAAGAAATTCCTGAAGCCGGACCAAGAAAGAGACTCTGGGAAAACATATGGAGCAATCCGGTATCACCCAACAAACATGCAACATGGCTCCAGGAAGTCAGGAAGAAGAAACAGGGAGAATAAATAAAAACAAAGATTCACAGACATCACGACAGACAGTCAGACACCAACTAAAGAAAATTTTCAAGGCCCTTACACCCACGAATAGCAGAACAACTCCAGCATTGTATCTCAAATCACCATGCACCCAATGGATGACCACAGAAGAACATCCTTAATGTCAAAAACGGTACATAGATAAGGGAATAATTAGCCAGTAACTACAGGCCTATCACCTGCCTACCAATAATGTGGAAGTTACTAACAGGTATCACTGTGAAAGGCTATACAACTACCTAGAGGAGACAAGCATCATCCCCCACCAACAGAAAGGCTGTAGAAGGAAGTGTAGGGGCACAAACGACCAGCTCCTGATAGACAAAATGGTAATGAAGAACAGTAGGAGGAGGAAAACCAACCTAAGCATTGCATGGATAGACTATAAGAAAGCCTTCGACATGATACCACACACATGGCTAATAGAATGCCTGAAAATATGTGGGCAGAAGAAAAACACCATCAGTTTCCTCAAAAAAATACAATGCACCGCTGGAATACAATACTTACAAGCTCTGGAATAAGACTAGCAGATGTTATATCAGGAGAGGATCTTCCAAAAACGACTCACTGTCCCACTACTCTTCGTATAGCCATGATTCCCATGTCAACAGTACTACAGAAGATGGATGCCGGGTACCAACTCAAGAAAAGAGGCAACAGAATAAACCATCTTGATGTTCATGGACGACATCAAGCTGTATGGTAAGAGCATCAAGGAAATAGATACCCTAATCCAGACTGTAAGGATTGTATCTGGGGACATCAGGATGGAGTTTGGAATAGAAAATGCGCCTTAGTCAACATGCAAAAAGGCAAAGTAACGAGAACTGAGAACTGAAGGGATAAAGCTACCAGATGGGAGCAACATCAAACACATAGATGAGACAGGATACAAATACCTGGGAATAATGGAAGGAGGGAATATTAAAACACGCAAGAGATGAAGGACACAATCAGGAAAGAATATATGCAGACTCAAGGCGATACTCAAGTCAAACTCAACACCGGAAATATAATAACAAGCCATAAAAACATGGGCAGTACCATGTCAGATACGCGCAGGTATAGTGGAATGGACGAAGGCAGAACTCTGTAGCATAGATCAGAAAACCAGGAAACATATGACAATACACAAAGACTACACCCAAGAGCAAATACGGACAGGCAATACATAACCCGAAAGGAAGGAGGGAGAGGACTACTAATATAGAGGACTGCGTTAACATCGAGAACTGAGCACTGGGGCAATATTTGAAAACCAGTGAAGACGAGTGGCTAAAGACTGCATGGGAAGAAGGACAAATAAAAGTAGATGAAGACCCAGAAATATACGAGAGGCAGGAGAATTACAAACAGAACAGAGGACTGGCACAACAAACCAATGCACGGACAATACATGAGACAGACTAAAGAACTAGCAAGCGATTGACACATGGCAATGGCTACTGAGGGTAGAGCTCAAAGGAAAATGAAAGTTAATGAAAACAACGCGGCACAAGATCAGGCCCTAAGAACCAGATATGTTCAAAGAACGATAGACGGAAATAACATCTCTCCCATATGTAGGAAGTGCAATACGAAAAATAAAACCATAAACCAC